>NW_017096476.1:194319-316248 GCF_001412225.1 Nicrophorus vespilloides
ATAATCATAATCAAATAAAAATTAATTGAACTTATATGAGCTCAAATTAATAAAATTATGGAATATAGATAGAAAAAGGACAGAAGGTCCTTTACAAATCGTAAATAGTTACAAAGCCCAAATACTAAGATTTAATTTGCGTGCTCATCATAATTATATCCTAAATATATGATTTATAAAGACACTCGATTTTCTATAGAATTTTATTTGACTGTTGGTATTTTATATAATCAACAGATATTACGTGAATGATGGAATTTTATTTTATCAAGAGATCTTTTGTGAATAGTGGAATTTCATTTAATTAACAAATCTTATGTAAATGAACGGTGGAGTTTTATTTAATCAGCAGATTTTTATGGGAATCACTTTATTGAAGCACTCATCCAGTTATAGCAGTGCTCATTAAGCGCTGTAATGATCCGTGAAATTATTAATTTGGAGATGTTTTGGAGTTCTCGTTAGCCGGTAGAAAATAATTTTAATAAGAGATCGAGTATCAATAGTACTTGAGCTTGAGGCTGTTGACTAACTGAAGAGCTGTAACGTTGTGCCTGAAGGGCGCAAAGGCGCCTTTGTTTTACGACGTAGACCACTCACGGCCCTCTTTGATTGCACTCTCGTTGACTCATAACCGTCCTGGGAATGATTACGGAGATTTTATTGCAAGCTGAAACATGCACACACACACGCCACTTGTTATATATTATTTGCTAAGTAAAACCCGAAAAATTCACCCTATTTATTATTACTTTTTATTCCCTTCTTGTTGTTGCTCGCAAGTCCTTTGCACCCCTGCAGCATCCACTCGTCGTATTCAGATGTCTTAAATCCTCTTTACGTTTTTTTTTTATGTGAATTTCATTTTTGCAATGTTGAGATTTGTATCCCTGCGGTTTTACCTTAATCCGACGTACTGTGCGCTTCTTGTCGTCAGTGTATTTTAAGCTGTTTTCCAATGTTTTGTCCTCCTCCAGAACTCTCGAAAACAAATTTTTAATGTATTACCTAGAGTTTATAATTAATTTTCAATTACTTTACGGCATTAAGAGCTTTTTTTGTCGCGTAAAGGTTATCAATTATACATGAAGCAAAATGAAAACTTAATTTAATTTTTTATAAAAACATTTAATTATATATAAATAAGTTACTAATTTCATGGCGCCGCTTCTAATTAATAAGAACAGAAAGTGACAGGTAGGATTTTAATATTGTAAGGAATTTGATGTTAATTGAAGGATTATTTTACACGACAATTAATAACAAAATTTCTCAAAGAGTTAGAGAGATTTACAAACTTCTAAATTAATATCAATTTACAAATAATAATTGTATATTATAAATATACACAGTCATACCTCGAATAACGAATAAGGTGCGTATAATTCAATAAGTAACTAACAACTTATTAAGTATTTTTTTTTACTTTATTTTCTCCACTTAGCACAACTTCTGTATATATTTTGTACCAACTATAATTTAAACATTTCTTAGTTTCTTTTCTCCAAAAACTAACAATGTTTTGAGAACGCATTTGCGTTCATTTTTATTCTAATCGGAATTTTCTATATTTATAATGTTCTTCTTCTTCCAATAATTTCCCATCTATCTGTTTTTGAATCTCAAATAAAAATGGTTTAAGTCGGTTTTTTAATAAAACAAAATTTCTGGACCTAATATTCTTGAAAATGAACAAAAAATAGAATTGTTTCAATAAATTTAATTTGATTCGCAATTTTCTTTCTATCTGTAATAATAATAATAATAAAAAATCGAATATAATACATTGTTGTTAAGAAAATAGAAAAAATATCTTTTCTTCTGTCTATAACAATCCTGTGAGGGTTTAACCCATAAAAACCAGAAATCCCAAAGGTATAGTCTCTAATGCAACACCCGGTATATAAGGGGGTGAAACAATCTTGTTAATAGCAGAGAGTCCTGCAGGAATATATCGGGGAACTTAAATCGGTACTTTTTTATTGTGACATTTTATTGGGACCGGAATTGCTATTATACAGAGATATTTCCGGAGGGCACGGTTATATCTCCAGGGGGGTTTTGTTGCCAGTAAACTTTCGTCCGTCCCGGTAAATTCTCTTGTAATCAATAAATATATGACCAAAACTTTGCTCATTACCAATTAGCGCGAATTCCTATATATATATATAATTAGAGCCCCGCCAAATCAATTAAAACCCAAGCCCAACTTTAATTACAACGAATTCTGGCTAAAACTTGCCTCCTCATAATTGAACGACAATAAATCTGAGCGACATTATTTTGCCGGGAATATCGACAAGGCTCTGGTTTTGGTCCTCGAGATCTCGAAGAAATATAGAGACGTAGAGAAGAAACGAAGGAGAATATATGAGAAGGGAAACGAGTTTGAGATGCGGTCGGTTAAATTGCACATAAATCCGAAGTGGGCGGTTTTTCCTAAATAACTCCCAGATAGCAATACTCGCCTGGACCGCTCTTGCCTTTCCTCTTTTTTTTTCCTTCTCTTGATCCCTTCTTCGTCTTTCGAGCGCCATTGGGTTTCCCACCCTCGCGATGCAACCTAGAAGAAGAAAAAAAACACGAGAATGGTCGGATATTGTGAAAGTTTTTGGAAAAACGGCGTAAACAATGTTGTAAAAATCGCTTTTAATTCATAAATCTCGATTTACGATGCACGAAACGCGTCGCAACTTTACGCCGCTCAAAAATTTGAGGAATCATAATAATAATAACAATTGGCAAAGATTTTTCGCTTCGTGGGGGAGAAAGGCAATAAAGGCTGATTTATGCCTGTTATCACGTGTTGTAAATTTAATTCAACTGAGCTGAGAACTCGACGTTCCCACTTTAATGAAGTGTGCAGCAAGTCGCGACAAATTTCAAGTTGATGCGGTTAGGTTATAAATCCATTGGACGTGGATTAATCGTGCCCACGAAATTAATGTTTATAAAATCTCGTTAATTTAATTCGCCTATGCCTATCTACGTGTGTCCCACCAACAACAACTTTTTTTTGTATGCTATTGCCCATGTTATGACATAAACCACGGAATTCCATTAACGATGCGTAAACGCATTTTACTGCTAGATTTTATGCGCTGAAAAGCAATTAACGGAATTGTTTTAATCGGCGCACGGTCCACGTTTTACGTTAATTTCATTATTCCGTGTAATGAAATCGATCCGCATTTTCGGGGATCCAAAGTTTTGGAGGAGTCGAGCGTATGGAAAGGGTTGAGAAACACAGTTTACCAACGGGCTAACCAATTTACGACATTTCAAGTCACCGGCGCTCACCAATTCATACATGCATGCACGTACAAATGTACGTACACATACACATACGGAGATTGCATTATGCACTTCTTCTTTGTCCCAGAAACTTGGTAGCTGTTTGCCAGACTACGCTAACATTATTGTAATCTGGGATATAATTCAAAGCGATTTCAGAATTGTGTAGGGATAATCATTTGTGCTGAAAGCATTTGATAAATGCGAGCGAAGAAATACACTTGAATCATAAATCACTTGCATTTCGAAAATAATTACGACCATTAACGCTATTTCTTCAGGCATTCAATAAAACGCATATCTTTGTCCCAAGTAATCTCTAACCATAATAGAAATAATTGCTCATTTTACTTTACAGACGTTCTTAGAATATTAAAATTACTACATAATTTATTTTCATAAATAAATTAATGAAACAAAATATTCAAGAAACTTTTTGAATATTTTGTTCCAACTTTTGTAACTTTTTTATAAACTTTACAAATTGATTTGTTATTTTTTCCAAGCATTTATTTATATAAATACGTTCTTAGTTATTTCATAAGAATAAGCAATAAAGAATAATTTCTTCGTATTGAAAATAATAAGGATTGTTTATAAAATTACAACGAAAATAAAATTATTGCAAAAAATAAGTTATTTTCTTGGTCTCATTTCTTTATTAATTTTAGATTTATTTGCCTTATTGAAAATTATACAATTACAGATCAGACAAGTGTTAAATAATAAAACTCTGAATATTTTTGTAATATTTCATAGTTTTATGAACAAACATAATCAGATATAAAAGACAAATCATGTTTCGTGTTAATAATGTTTTATTTCAAATATGAATTATGAATATATAATATATTTTGTGTAAATATGATATATTTTATGATATTATAGTATGTATTGTGATATGAAGTTAATATTTATATATTAAAATAGAAATAAACGTTTTGTAAAGGAGAATAATGGTTGTGTGATCGTTTGAAACATTTTAATAGAGAAAAGTACTCTCATTTCTGTTTGCAAAACGGAGGATAATGATTTGCGCTGGAGGCGTTTGATAAATGTAGACGAAGAAGAAGAAACTGTTCCGGCGTAACAAAGTGTGAAGATGCATTTAGGAATAATAAGCGTATAAAGTGAGGATTTGCCGTCTAGCGAGAGACATCCACATAAAAGGAGTAAGGAAGAGATGGGAAGGCCCGTGTATATGATATACCTACAGGATGTGCAGGAAATAAAGCGAATGTTATATAACAATCGCGATAGATTGAGGATTTTGTGTTGTTGCTTTCTCGCCGACGTTCGGTAAGCGGCTTATCGCACGCGGCGCAGCTGAGTGCAGTGAACGGATCCTCTGGTTGCCGTTGCCAGGACGAAAATCCGACATCGACAAGGATTATTAGCTCCCCTGGCCTTGTTCAGTAATCTCAGAACAATGATCTTCGCTCACCCTCCATCTGTCCATTTGTTTTCGCTAATTAGCACTGAATACTCCTCCGAACTCAGAAGCCACCCACAATCTAGCTCCCAAAACTCCATTCATTCCCACATCACCTCATTCCCCTAAGCACACAATACTAGACGGAGTATGAGGAACGAAATCTTATACGTGATTGGTTCAGCTAATTGCTTTCAAGACAATTTTAAAAGCCATTCGCGCTTTGTCTCCTTAACAGTCTCCTCTCCACACGCTTCTCTCACTCCAACGCACACACAATCATATTATTATCTTTCAAGATCTCACGAACGTATATCATCTTCATTGTCACACACGAAACACACTATTAATTAACACTTACATTCACCCAAACCATCTGCTTTGAAGCTATTGATTATCAAAATTTAGATTAAGTTATACTAATATTAACTTAATCAAATATTTATCAAAACAATCCAACTCCCACTTTTAATACTTTCAAAATTATTTTAAAATATACCTCATTCTAGTTATAATTATTTTGTACCTTTTCGTTTCTTACTTAATTTTTTAAC
Organism: Nicrophorus vespilloides; assembly: GCF_001412225.1. Classification (NCBI taxonomy): domain Eukaryota; kingdom Metazoa; phylum Arthropoda; class Insecta; order Coleoptera; family Silphidae; genus Nicrophorus; species Nicrophorus vespilloides. The sequence continues at coordinate 199,600 of NW_017096476.1, forward strand.
AAACATAAAATTAAATGAGTTTACTACAAACTTTGAAACTCGAAACGCATGCGTTATTTAATTTTGTTAATTTTTCCATTCATTTTCTTTTTTACACTCGAAACAAGTTTTCTTTGATGGATCTCGTCGGCAATTGTTGTACCACCTAACGTGTATAAGTGGAACAACGTTCGACACATCTGCCACATCCTTTTAATAACATTAAGGAAGAAGTGCTCGAAAGAAGCATCCCAGGAGGATATTGATCACCTCATTCAAAGCATGCCTCGACATGTAAATGCGAGAATTTAAGCCTGAGGGGATATTATTGATTTTATCTTTTAATTTAAAATTTTTAGTCATCTATTTTTTTTTTACATTCAAACCGATTTCTCATTTGAATTTATTTTATATATCTGAAAAAGAATCGTATTCAATTTTAATGTTATAAAAATAAATATATTTGTCATTTTAAATTTCATTACAATTGTCATGTTAAACAAATATAAAATAATATTATTAATTTTTCATTTTTGCTGTGTATTATTATGTTATGGTATGAACTAACGTCAAATCTAACGTCTTTTTCTCTGAAAAAGACTAGTAGTGTCTCGGTTAGAACTGAGATTCGATGACTGTGCCATGAAATGTTATATAAAAACCCAAGTCTCTCTTAGAAGTTTTGTGAAAGGATTGGTTTGTAATCGATTTTCGCTAATTATGATTATAAACTTTATCAAAATATAAATTAGTATCGTAATTGATGATTCTAGAAATAAAAATATTTATCTCATTAGTTGTAGAAGGGAAGCAGTGTAATATAGATTTCATAAACAGTGTATGGAGCGAATTCATTATTATTATATGTAAATTGCAATTGCTAATTCACGAAGCAATAATTAGTTTCGCATACTAAAATCGGTGTGCTTAGCAGCGCAATTTGTCTGCGAAAGTAAATAAGTTATGAAAACGCAGCAACATCAAAGGAACTCATTTTCCGCCGCGCACAGCAATAATGCAAAAACAACGATAATTATTGTTGCTGAATTATAATGTATGATCTTAAGCTGATGATATTGTAGCTAATCAATTCCGATTACGTTTGCTGCAGTGAATTGAGATATTTGGCAGACATTAGATTAACAGATAATTAGATATGTCGCATTGCCTTCAGGTGTAGATATTGGCTTTAGAGTTTGCAAAGCAGTTAATTACAATGCAACATCACCGAATGGGATTGATTAAGAACTTGCTATTGATCTTTTTTCGCTTAATTTGTTGCCGAAAGGAAGACAGGAATTACATTACACGACCGGGGGATTCCCCTCATCGGTTCGAGGCATTTAGAGAATTTTAATATTACTTCTTCCTATTCAGCCATGCTGAATTTATTACAACTGTGCCGCCTCCCTTCCCCCATTTCACTCAACATATTTTTTTTTCTCTTTCTTCATCCCACGGTGATTCAGGATGCGATACAAAAGATCGGTTTGCTTTTAATTAACTTTAGAGAGGCAAGGATGTTTTTCTTTTCGAGGAGAATATTTAAAAAGAGGAGCTAATTGCAGGATTAACATTTATTTTTATTTAATTTTTTTGTACTCGTGTTGTTTCTTCTTCTCGTTTTTCGCTATATATCTTTTCCGGTGCTCAGAGCGACCCGGGCAATTAATAAAAGCGAACACTTTTTTCCTCCCCATTACGGCGCGGACCACCCTTTGAAATTCAGTGCATTCGGCATCGAAGTAATTTCCTGAATAATAAAATATCGTTCGGAATCAATAAGCATGACACGTTTCAGTAATTACAGCAAACACAGTCACATATATATATATATACGCACACTGATGTACATATGCGGGCTCCGATCGGGCTCTCCCTTTTACCGCCCTCTCGCAACTACACCACATCATCAGCGTAGAAAATGAAATAGTAGTGTTGACCAGGGCTATAATCTAACTCTACCCACCCCATGTCACTAGGGCTATAATTACAAAGGGGACGACGCGAATGGATGTAATACGATAAGGCCCCTTTGGTCTCTTTGGCCAGGTGTTGCTGATAAGGCCATTTTCAGATATTAAGTTTACTTTACCATATAATATTACTATAACAAGTACCTTTCATCTCCTCCAAAAGTCAACATCGTATTATCAATAATAAACAAGACCATCTTATAAATAGATAATTTCAACACATTATCCTAATTATGGACTGCAACGGTATATCAAATATAACATGAAATTGTATAATAGATCAAAAGAAAATTTAAAACTCAATTTTAATATCAATTATTCACAATTTAAGCATACTTTTTTTAATAAAGAGGAATGTTATAGTTAAGAAATAATAGATTCTTAAAATAATAATAACCTTTATAACAAGAATTCACCATACTATAAACTCAACAAAATAACACATTAAAAAACAAAAATAATTTGATTTAGTGCAAAGAAGATCCTTATTTAAATAGAATTACTTTGAAAAGTCTATATATGTCATGTAAAAAAACTAAAATATTGAAAATTGAACAAAGCGCATGATCTAATAATATTATTTAAAAAAAGTTCATTAAATTATATCATACTGCGAGTATTTGATTATTGATTATACCAATCATTTATTTCAATACAGAATGCGAGAAAAATTGGATATTTTTATATTATGTAGTACAGTCTATGGAATATTATAAGAATATTTCTTTCTTCAAGTTTAAAAACAAACAAAATTGGAATTATCCATTTGATGATAATTGAATATATTTATACAATCATAACTAAATAATTATAAAATATGTAATAATGTTAGTTGGTTTTTCCGCCCGAGAAATAATATGATAATATATAAAAAGGTAAGTTGTGATCAGAGTGAAGTAAAACTTGTTATACAATAAGCAATATTTTTATTTTTCTAAGGATGTTTAATGATTAACAATAAACTAAACTTCCGCCCCGAAATTATATAACAATATAAAAACCAAATTCAGAAATATCTATAATTAAGAATATTTCTACAAACGTTCCAATTTAAAATTTGTAAAGAGAATCCAATATCATTTAATGAATTTGAGAAACTGAAATTATTATTCAATTTTTAACAAACAATATAACATATAATGATGTAATTACAATAGTTTGAACATAGTTATAATATGTACATAAAAATTACCCTTGTTGTCGCTACGTGTGGCTCTCTAACTTTATAGAAACAGGAAATGTCTTAAAAATACATACATAAATTTAGTTCTGGTTTCATACATCGTTGCAATTAATAGGATTAAGAGAGCCGAAAAAAACTATAATCAGTAATTCAATTTAGTTTTATTTTTCTTATGTTATTTTGTTAAGTTTGTATTATGGTTATTACAAGGAATATTATTACTAGGATTAAGATATTTCCACTTAATGAACTAAACTTTTTAATACTTATTTTTTTTAATTTTATGTTTATGGAATTAAAATCGTTTTGTCTACAATTGTAATTTCTAAAGAAATGAAATAGTATTTATAACAAACATTTGAGTATATTGGAATGACATAAATATGAAATGAAATTCAGAAAATGTGTACACAAACAAACAAATGTTTGTGTTTGGTTCGTTGCATATTTGAGGTATCATACAAATCTGCAAATTTCGGTCGCAATCAAAAGAGCATTAATTAAATTATTTCGCTCGAAACCGATTTAATTAATGCCTTTTTGAATTGACTTTTGACTATTGGGACGCTAGTGGTTATAAGTAGGCTGTAGTGGCTGGTAGTCAGCAGTGGTAAACTGAAGTGGTTATTATTTAGATTAAGCGAACCGAATATGCGTGCTTCGCGGAATAATTAGTGCGTTCGCCAATATTCTAATTAGCGACGGTTCGAAACCGAACGGTTGCAATGGCAAAACCAGTCCTATACGCTGCCACCCCTTATACTGCTACCACCCCTTTTCCAACCAAGCTTTAATTTATATTTCCACTTTTATTTTCCACCCATGTTCAACCGGTTGGCGATAATTCCAGATCCAGTTTTATATTTGCTCACATAGTGTTTATTACGGTCTAACATCGAGTCACGAACGATAGATTTTAATTAAAAATTAATGCGACCTGTATCAACGCGCCCTGGGATCTGATTAAAGTTATTATTTTATATAGCCCTTAGGGAAATAAAAGTTGCGAAATGCGGTTGGCTACTTTATTATTACGCCGCCTATTGTGTTATAAACCTACCGGACAGCACATAATAGAAATTCCGAAGAACGTTCAGCTGGATAGAAATCTGCAGAATAAAGCAATCTCAAACCAACAGAAATATTGTATTACATTTGCTATACTACTTTCACACATAACAACATCGTCATTCAAACACGGAGTAATCATTATTTATAACCATAATCTAGTTAAAAACAAATTTACTTTTTCCCTCCAAACATCATTTTTATTTTATTTTTTTTGTTATTCATACTATAAGGGTTCCAATCTGAATAAATATGAAGCTGCCAGTAATTAATATGCAAACAAAAATGGAACGGCACGAATTTTCCATATTTTCCAGTACATCCCTCTGATCTCCATAAGTCATTAACTGGAATCTCGTGTGGCCGAGTCAAGAACACATCTAAATACTTTTTATTAATTATGCAAGTCATCTGCGTGGGTCTGGCCATGAAATGAAATTTGAATAAAACCTTCATAAATTCGTTTAATTTATGTTGCACAGTTTCGGTTCGCGAAATTTTGTTTTGCGGATTAACCAGAACTTTGGAAATCCCGAAGATGCGGCGCATTACATTCCTCCGCTCGCTCGTATTGTATTTTCCGGCTACGTATGGATCTTCTCCGCATATATTCGCTGCGGTTATTTTGAATAGACACAAAGAAATGTTTTAATTAATTTTCACATTTAATGTATTCATCTCGTCCGCATTCTAACTAAATCCGTTAATATAAATACCTAAAGCCACATTGTTCGGAATTGTTATGATAATTTTGCGTACAATCAATTTTCATCCAGTCTATAGTTATAATTCAATTAGGATTATCATAATTAATTCAAACAAATAATATGAATAAACTTTTTTTTGTTTACATTTAGTTATAATATTGATAGAGATTGATGACTTTCCATCAATTTTAATATAGATATGGAATAAAATAATGAGATAATTGTAATAGTTTTCTGAAGCTATTAAGATTATTATAATAGTATGCAAAAATAGTATGATTTCCCCTTGGAGTTTGTTAAACATGGCACTGTTTAGGAGGTAACTAAAGGATTAGTCCAACAACCATCCTATACTTTGAGCGCTTGGCGCTTCATCTATAAGTACACAAACACGCACAGTTTACATTGCTTTTAACAACGGTTTGGCAAATCTTGTAGCTTGAATCGATTAAGTCTCCGTCAATGGATTGTGTTGGTCAACCCTCCTGCTAAAAGTTTTGAGTGGATTTCCAGTCGTTGATGGTAGTTTGTCCTGGAATTTCTGATCTCTTCTTCTACCAGTTTGATCAACCTCAATGTCCGATGGATAGTTCTGTTATATGAATTATCGAGTTACATGCAGACCTCTAACCAAACCTTATTCTCTATGGATATTTCAGAGCTTTTAGCCAGTACTTTTTTTGTAAATAGTAATGCCAACTGTGATTAACCTTTCGAAAACCAAAATAATTTTCCTTAATGTAAAATGATAATAATGCGTTTCTCAATGTGAAATCCCGGAACTCGAAATCTATTATTTACGGAGGCAGTGGAATTGAATAATTTGGGGAATTTTATAGTCGAAATGGAAACATATTATAAGCAATAATGGGCCTCTCCGTTTTATGCCTGCATTATCATAGCGCCCAGTGGAAAATGGTGATATTCGCAAATCGATATTATTGCACAGTCTGTTCGGACTGGCTGCAATAAAATTGCGATTTTAACGGCCATAAAAAGCGGCCACACTACCCACCCGAAAACCGTCATGTATAAACTGTACATTTTCTTCTTCTATTTGCCCGTCAAACATTTTCCCCAACTCTTTGCTCAGACCCTATTTCAGATTTCCCAGCCAAAACCAATAATTGAATCGTTCCTTATGCAAATGATGAACATTTTTCAATCTCTCTATGCTATGTGTATGCATTTGCTCCAGAACAGCCACGAATGAATTACATTCAAATGCCGTTCCATTTTCACCACTCACTTCAATCCCAATATCAAGTTTAATGTTACCGACGATAATTGGATTCTAATGTGTTTTTAAATATTTTCCTATGTGTGACATTAAAACACAATTAATTCGAGCTCGAGCCTACTTAATGACTTTTGTTTCGGGTGTCGAAATGTTATAATTTCATTAATCCATAATCCATTACAGTTTTCCCACATTAATACTTATTAGCTTTATTTATACGATTCTAAAATTACATAATTATCGTAATTTTATTCTTTCTAAAAAATATGCAAATATCTAATTACATCATTTAATACTTTACAATTAAATACAATTATTTAATTGAGATTTTTAAATATTATTCTAAGAAAATTAAATAGATAAATTGTTACTTTTTTTCTCAATAAGAAAAATAACATTGAAAGAATATACAAAATACATTCAAAGTACAGTAATACCTTGTACAGTGCAAATATCTCGTACTATTTAGAATCGTACAAATCGAAGACCTAAATAGATAGAAAAATTAACATCACAAATAGATTATTGACTGCACAGAAGAAAATAAAACAATAGAAAGAACATAATAAATTACAAATAATTACGTGTATTTTTATAATGCAATTTTAACGTAAATCCTTGAACATTGCTGTAGTTAACTTATACTTTACTATTCATATTTAGCATTTGTTATTAGGATAAGATATTTTGATATTTTTCATTTTATTATTGCTTTTAATCTTAAATCTTGGAAGAATCGGATTATGAGCTATACAAGTCGTTGCTACAGTTAACATTACCATCCCTGTTCAGTACACATCAATGAAAATTGAATTAAGATTTGCTTGTTATAAGATGAAATCCTAATCCTTTAATTAATAACGAACTTAACCATCTGTTGTCGCTCACGATATTTTGATAATTCCGCAATTTCGTAATATCTAATTCCAGTGCGTATCTGCTCGATAAATACGTTTGTGCCAATCTCTAAGTCTAATTTTCGCAACCCCTTTTAATACCCGACTAGTGTTCGTCGCTGATTTTCTCACCCTTCGCTCTCTGAAATTCTATTCCCAGTACAATCACCATTTTAAAGAGCTTAGAGGTATTTTCTTTAATTATTTTCGTTCTCTCTCTCTTTCACTTGCGCACACACATATACTTGCTCCCTCCTTTATATAGATTGGGGTAAAAATAACAGGATTTTGGGTCTGGCGTAATGAAACTCCTGCCGTTATTTATTTATTTAATCTGAATCGATTTTCGTCGGTCGGATATAATTGGTACGGCATTTAAGGCAATAACTCTTCCGGTCATATTGCGTCGACGTTTCATATTTTTATTTTTACGTCGCGCAGAAGAAGCGATACATCATCGGCGAATTGCTAAAATGGTTCTTATAGTCTTAGGCTATATGTCAGGAGTTTTCCTCTGCTGCGGACAGAATTACACATGGACATATGTAATGCGACGTTTGCGCCATATTTTATTATTATTATTTGCTTTTATTTCTTGTACTTGCCTTCATCGTTTTACAAAATAATTCCATATCGGTTCTACTGGAATTCCTCTCCAGTTTTCTTCCTACGTCCTACACTAGGATATACGTGAATCGGTTGATGGTATGTTTATGAAGCTGCATCTGCAGTAATTCCCGACCAATGTGAAATTATTACACTTGCCGTCCCCCTGACACAGTAAGTATATCGAAATTTACGACGCTCGGGAATTCCCCCAATTGCGATATGCAGGCAGCAGCAGCATCGATATGCCGCATCCGTATTAGACAATTTTTACGCAGGATAAAGCGGTTTAATTACAATTCCTCATCGATGCTCGTAACAATTTCCAAACATTCCTACTGCTGCATGCACTGCAGTACTACCATAAAACCGAATATATTTCCAATTAAATTACCTTAGTTTTGCTGAAACAATTTTAATTAGTGTTCAGGTGTGTGCACTATTTTAATGCCCCTAGCTGCAAACACAAAAAGCATACTAGGTGTTGCGGCTAATTGGGTCAAATTCATTAATATGCTTCAATATTTTGCTGATTTTCTTTTTTTATTAGAAATATGAAACTTTATTAATTAAAATATGTTACTGTGAACTTATTTTATTTTGTTTATTTTTCAACTTCAATCATTATAATGTATTTAGATTAATTCAATATGTAACATAATTCATTACTATTTTTATTACATTATAGCTATATCTTAATTCAAGTAATGCAAAATACGCAATACTTATTTTTTTGTAGTAATTATCGTTCATTGGCTGTAATTATCGTTCAAATTTAAATAAATAAAATAGTAACACTTGATAAAGAAGTATTTTTCAATAGAATGGACCCAAAAGATGTATATGAAAGCTGGATGTTTGAAGATTGTAGTAAGTTTTAATACATTACCGTGGTTTCATTCAGTTTCCTGTAATTCGTGTTCAAAATTAACAGTAAAAAAAATCAGTGTTTTCCTATTGTATTGATTTTCTGGTAAATTATAGTAGATGGAAGGTCGAAATGATGCACATGAAAGTTGAATAATTGGGAAATGTAGCAAGCATTCACGCATTGTTCTGGTATTATATATTTGGTTGTAATACACGTTTAATTATGTAGTTTTAAAAAAAGGTAAGTAACACAGAGGGAGTTCTCAATATAAATATTAGAAGGCTAATGCATACTTAATCTATTTGTTTGTTGAACTCCTAAATTTAACTTTTGTACGTATATTTTTATATATATTTGTTTTGCAATATTTTTTTATACTTTTTCAAGTGATATGATTCACGTTTGCAACATGAACTCTTTGGTTCATTCTCAGCCTTTGGTCCCATTGAATGTAGCTTTTATAAAAATTCTATGACCTCATTCATTTATTTATGTTCTCAATGAAGTCCTCAATTTAGAATTGAGTCATTGCCATTAAAGAACATTTAATGCGCTAATTGGGTCAATTACAAATTTACCCTCAAAGATGTTATAATTGTTTCTCGCGCAGTTACAGTTACTTGGTAACAAGCAATCAGATAATTCGTGAAATAAATATGAAACACATGTGAAATATTTTATATTGCAACTGGCATATTTAATCTGATCCATAAATAATGTATGATTTTATCACTTGATTCAAACGGCGCCTCGAGTATTTCCTTTTTCGCAAGTACCATGTTTATACACACTTTCTCGTTCATATTTCACACATTAAATAAAAGTAAGATATATTTGCTTATTATTCTGAACGAGTTATCTTCCAACATGAATATTATAAACTGTTATCATTATTAAATATGTGTATTAATGAGTGCGTTTTGAGACACTTTTATCTAAGTAACAAATTATAATTCAGATCTATGAAAGAATACTCAAATTATTTACTAAAATAGAATTCAGTTTCATACTAATATATGTTTTTTTTGGTTTGAAGAACCAACAAATGTTATACAGAAGCAATCAATACTCTTGACAACAGATTAAATCTGGATGTTCCTGCATCTGATGAAAATCATCTTTTTTGAAGAACTCACTCAGAAGAAGACCGCAGAAATATAAGATTAAGTATAAGCTGAAGAGGATGAAGATATTGGAACTGAAACTCCCTCTTTATTTTTCATACTAAAAGAGTTTGGCAAAGCTTTTCAATATATACACAGTTAAAAAAAAGATACGAAGATTTAGAAAAAAAATATCTACATTATTTAGCTAATGAAAATAATATATTCATAATAAAATAATTATGTTGGGAGATTGTGAACTCGCTCTACTTAGAGAAAATCCCTTGAGAAAATCCCATAAAGGAAATGTTCAGTACAAAGGTAGCAAAGAAACACAATATTGGAGAACGTAAGCCTTTTTGTTAATTATCAGCTGGAAAGTTTTAGGCAGAGCCAAAATTGGATTGCACTGTACTAGTTAATAATTGAATTAAAGTTGTTAAGTGGACCCAAATTAGGGAACGCTGCGTACGTAATATTACTTGATATGCTAATAACAAGGCGATTATATATTGTAACAAGAGTTCCAAAACTGTAATGGTTATTATTTTTTAACATAAGTTTCTTATATAATCAATATATTAATAATAGAATATAATGGATTATAAACTGATTTTAGTTAAACCATTTATTTGATAAAGTTTTGTAAGTGCAATATCAGTCTTTGTTCGAACTATTTTTTTACCTTGCAATTGCAGGATAAATGCGAGAACACGAGAAGGGAGGAGTTCACGAGTCCTTTATACATCCCTGTTTTGTAATTCAGGTCTAATTGTTCAATAAATCTTTTCTAGTGTAAAATCTAATGAATTCAAAGTAAATTTAGGTGCCATTAGTTGCGTGTTAAATTGTAAAATTTAAAGTTGTATAATTAATTGCATTTGTAACTTAGATGAATTTTAATATAGAAATTGTTATGCATTGTTATTTCGAGTATTATTTTTTTGTATTAGTTTCAATAAAGTGGAATTACTGCAGTATTTTCAAATGCAATATGTAGGTCACATAAACGTTTATATCCGGTTATAATCTATTAGATTATCATGATTTTGACATAAATTGTTTAATATTAAAAATTAAAATAAAAAGTGTATGTCGCAGCGTCGATTGATATTGAAATGTTTCGAAATGTTCGGAAAATTTAGTGTGAAATTGATTGGATGCGAAGTGGATTTGTATCTGATTTGTATGTGGTTGGACATAAAAAAAAATGGCCGTCGAATCGCCTATATTTTGTTACTACAGTTGTTATATTATTGTTATGAAACTGCGCGCGACTGCTGGGCGGGTTTCGCTATCAGTTCATAATGGTATTAAAAGTGTCAATTTTGATGCGATTTCAGAGTTTTCAATATAAATACAAACGCACAATATTTATCCATTGGTATTACTATTGTCATGTGCGTAGTTTGCATCGCTATTTTTTTTTATGGTTGTTTGCGATACCGCTGCGCCCTTGTTGCCAGGACAACCAAACCATTGGAAAATTGGTGTAAATATGTTGACCGGCGGTCATTTATTAGGTTTATCATCGATTTGCAGCGGAAAATTAATATATGTCTTTTTTTTGTTCGTTGTCTTCGCCGATAAATATTCAACGAAGCGGTTAATTAGCAATTGATTTTAATTGTTCAAATATATTCATGAACGTACATATTATTCATGGATGCGGAGTGTTCAACTTTGCAACCCTAATTGTGCACATATGCTCCAGCTCATTATGCGAACATCACCAGATCCAAATTCCAGCAAGATTCCGGCTTCTTTTCAAGCAACAAAAATCGAGAAGCCATGATCTCTGAGAAACTGAGTAACTTCGTCCTATTCAATAAGATATTGATAAGACAGTGAATCTGAGATCACCTTGTAACTGATACGCTCGATGTAATTGAATGCCTTTTGATGTAGTATGCGGGGTAGTACCATTTAGGCTGGAGCGTAATAATTCATGTGCATATCATTAGATCCCCGAAATGATAAGTGCGGATCCAATTTCTTGCGCTTTAATCTCTCATTGTTCCGGAGGAGAGATTCGCTTCTAGCCAACTCGAACCCGCCCGTCCTCCCCCGGTTCGTACTCGGTTTAACCCCTTTTGCTAAATTTCGCAGCCTGCAACGTCCTATAATCCCTTTATGTTTATTATGTTTTTGTTTATTTACTAGCAACACAATAACTAGTTCTCGGGGGTGCGCTTAGCGGGTGTATCTAATTTAACATATAGACTTCCAGAGGCCTTAACAATCTTAACTTAACAAACTTTAAGATTGTTTGAGCCTTCCACTTTACTTTAAGCAATTCATTTTTTTTCTTTATTCAACCTACTTCTTGTACATAACATATTTTTATGTATTCATACGTGCATACACTTCCATTTATATACATTTTTATTTTCAAGAAATTAATATACAATGTTTATTGAAATACATTTTTACTTTAGTATAAATATTATTCATATTTAGCAATTGAAATTCTTTTTTTCAAATTATCATAACGACAGACTAGAAATTGTTACAGAAAAAATACTAGCAATGTTGTTATTTAGAATTATGTTTTTTTATGAAAACCCAACAAATTGTTATCATTATTATTTTTTTAAAATAATTAATTATTCCAAAGAAAAAAATAATAATATAACATTCATCTTTGTAAGTATGTTTATTGAGAAATATGCAATAATCATTCTTTATTACTTTTTTTATCAAAGGAAACGTAAATACTTTGTTTCCAATAACAAGGACCAAAGTAATTGATAATATAATAAGAAAGTTTTTCAAGGACATAAGTAAAAATTTCTTCTTGAGGACTATTAAAGAGAGCTGAAGTGTTGCGAAACGAAACTCTCTCGTTAGGTAGTAGTAATAATTTTCTTTATATTTTATATCAAATAGTTTACTTTGTGCTTTCAGTTCACAATATTTATAAAACTCTCTCGTTACGTTTGTTTTCATTTATAATTTCTTATATTTTTATATTTTATTCATATAAAATGATAGAAAATATTTACGGAAACTTTTCAGGTTTAAATTCATAACATTTTCGATGCAATAACATTCCTACTCAGAATACATAAAATTATAAATTATCTTCTACAAAATATATATAAACCTGAAACATGGCAAATTACATTGAATGAAACAAAATCAGCACATATTAATTATACCACAAACTAAAAATCGTAAACTTTAATTAGACTTAAACCAAAGTAATAAGAATGTATAGTAAAAGTCACATCAATTAAAATTTAAGTTATAAATTTGTTTTGGCTATTAGGAGATAATTCATAACAAACTTTTCACTGTATAAATAACCCAGAAGTAAATACATTAAAAACTATCCAACAAATTAAGATATTTATTGTAAAAATAAATAGTTCACTTTCTTTGAATGACTTTATGAAAGTTATAGTAAATTTATGTAACAATATCAAAATTAACAATAATGATATATTATATAATAGTTGTTTTTGAATGAAAGGAAGTTTACATAAGAATAGTATGTTTAATTACTAATAGCTAAATACCTCGTATGTTTTTCTCTGATTCTCTTAACCATGTCCCATTTGCCAGGCGATGATTTATATACCGAACTGAAAGAAATAACATGTTTGCTCAATAAATGATTACCTTTTCGTCCATAATGTAATTTCGGACGGCGCAAAGTAAAAAAATCCATTAAGTAAGTGAATTTGTTTTTTGTGTCTGTGCGCTTTCCTCGTCCTTTTTTCTTACTCTCTCCACCCCCATTTCGCTGCTTAGCTATAAGAGATATATCATTCCATATAAATACATGTTTCTTCGGTTATTACAATAACCAAGTAAAAGGATCATGTTGAACATCCTGTCTACAGATGGCGGCACGCGTCTGGCGCAGAAGGAAAATCAATCCTCGTCTACCATCAAGACAAGAATTTTTATTTAGAAATCAATTAAAGCCATAACCGGACATTCATTGCAAATCGATTTTCCGGTTTTCATTTTCAAAACGCGGAATGTAATTTGCGCCGTCATAAATCACGTATTGCAATTTGATAATAAATAAATGACGAGAGTGTGTGTGAGAGAGAGAAAGAAAATAAAAATAGGAGGACGAATGTAAAAATATGCACGTGCACATGTGTATCCGTATATGACGAGGGGTGGAATGTAGCTATGAGCGAGGTAGAAAGTGCACGCGTTATTAAAAGCGTATTACAAATGGCCAGATGTCATTCCTTGGGTTGGAATAAATAATAACCGCAATATCTCATTTCTGTTTTGGCTTCAATAATAACAACACCCCATCTGTACACAAACTATATTCATATTGCTTCCAATTTTACTCTATTATACAGGTGCACCAAATTTAAAATTACAAAATATTCTTCATATTCAAAAACAATAAAATAATCATTTATTAATTCGGAACAAGTAATATTTCTTTCAAGAAAGAAAATAAACTATATAATTATCATGTTTTAATACTACACCTATTGCTACAAAATACATAACTGAAAATCCATAGCCAGTTGAAATGGAAATACAATTTCCTTTACTATTTATAATAGCATCATTATTATACTTAAACAATATTCATAACCTACTTCATGTTTCCAATATTTACTATAAAAGAATGTAGCAAACTAAACATTATTCAAAAATTTCATAGAATTTCCTGTAAAGTATAAATGTAAACCTTCTAATAAAAACAGTTTTCATTACTATTAATAATTAAATCCACGAATGGCTTTCTGCATATAAATATTCTACTAGTATTTGCTGTATAAAAGCTAATATAACGCAAGCTGTTCGAAATGTGGCCCCAGGTTTTCAATATTAGGGAACGAAAATGCTAACATCGTGAAATTGTGTGTATGAGCAGAATTTCAAAACTTACATTGCTTTGTTTTTATTTTATTCAGAACAAATATTTATTCATACTAAAAGAAATATCCAAAAAGCAGATCACTTTCAGAATATAATTGTATTTGTTGTTATTCCTAAATTTAAAAAAAACAAGATAATTTTGAGATAATTACAAAATGTAAACGTGTTAAATTATTAATTAGTAAAATAATAACAAAAAAATTCAAAAGCATTTTTCCCTTGAATTATATAATTGTATAATGGAAAATCATTTTGTATTGTGAACATATAAATAATTATTAATAAATATCTTAATTTTACTAACAGTTAATAGAAGAAAAATAAATATTTCTGATGAATAACTGAAAATTTCGAAAAACATATACATTTTTTTTTCTACAAGATCATTTGAATTAACAAATAATAAAACAAGTTTGGCATGTCAAATTTAATTTAATGTAATTTAATTTATGTGCAAAATACGATATGAAAAAAGGAACATCAAAATTGAAGTAAATCGCACATTTGTTATATTTTTATAAGGAAATGCAAATATTGTAATGTAACTTCAGAAGAAGGATAATAAATATTTTGATAAAGAATTTGTATTTATTAAAGAAAAAAATGGATGTTAATTATGTACATGTGTTTGTATGTGAAATAGATATTATAATGAATGGAAGAGGTGTTAGGTATATTCAAGTGAATAAATAATTGCACGTGGAGTGTTAATAAGAAGGCAGCAGGGAGGATGTTTTGGAGGTGGCGGTGTATATGATAAATGTGGAAGTATTCCCAAAACGTGGTTGTTTCGAAAGTGCGCCCAGGCTCTCGTACTACACAGAAAGCGAGACAGGAAGAGAGTGAGAGCAAACTGCAAGTATAGAGGAGGAATATATGCGGGTAAGTTGTGAGTATGAGAGTGATAGAGAAATGGACAAAAAGAGATAGAGAGAGAAAGTGTAGGAACAAACAGTAGCAGGTATGAAAATAAGTAATTTACTAGCGTGCACACATGTATATACGGTGTGTACACTCACGGTTTTGTTTAAAAGGGAGACAGAGCGAACGCGCGAGTTAATTAAGTTCGTCATGTTAGCCCTGCTCTACGGGGATGTTTCCGAGCCCCAACCCCAGGCCGCACATCCCCCCATAACACCTCTCCCTTCAAAATGTATATTGTGTCGTTATATTATACCCCTGTAATATTTTATATAGCCGAGGGTTTTGTTGCGGGCTTCAACTAACATATTGAGTCCAACCGTCGCCAGACTTACTTCCTCGATCACCCCCTACACTCGTATACGCGAATTAAATATTGATAGATTTTCCCTTAAACGAATAGATTTGCTTTTTTCCATCCCCTCCGTGCACTCACTTATTTCGTTACCAATAAAATAAAGCCAGCGTTGAGTCAACACTACATCTATTTACACTCAATTTCATTGACGTAATTCTACCGAACTACCCCAAAGATTATATTAATTCCCTTTTCATTTGTCACTCACGTATTCCACCAAGTATGAGTAATATTCTATGTATCAATTTTAGATTGTATTTTACGACCCTGTGTGTATATATTCGAATCGTCCATGATTACATTTTACGTTCAACAATATTACATTTTTATGTCATACTTCTTTTTTAATATATACAAATAATTAGTCATAAAACGAATCAATTAAATTAATTGCTTTTTCATATATACAAAAATACATCAAATATGAATGCAATCAAAAAATTATTTATTGTTTTTATTTTAACAAACAAATTAATACAAATATTAATAAATTTAATAACAAAAATAATAAATAAACATTTATAAATCCAATCATTTAAAACAAACATTTGCCACCATATGCTTTTCCGACATAAATTTATTATTAATGCAATAACGCCTTTGTACAGGTATTATATTATGCATGCAATAAATTTTAGTTTACTTATTTATTGTTAATAACTGTATTAATTTATTTTTGAAAACTAAGTAGTCTTCACTTATTAGAAACATATATTTTATTTGCTTCAAAAACTTAATATTCATATTCAAAAACACCTTTTTAATAATTTTAAAATGTAATTTATATTTTTTTTTATTTTCTTATAAAATTATTTAGTAAATGGCAAATTTGCAGAGACACTTTCATTGTTTAACTTATAAAATAAGTAAACTTTAACTACAACCACGGTTAACCCGAACCGCGGTAAATTGAGACCCAAATAAACTGTATTCGCAGTAAAACTGTAGTTTCGAAAACATATGTTGTGTTCTCTTTTGGATTTAAACTTAAATACAATAAGTAACATTATTGCCAACATGTATATCAATTAGCCATAAATAAATAGAGTTATCTTTCATTACAAATAATTTATTCATTATAATGAACAATACATTAATTATATATACAAACACATATGAATCATAATTAATTAATAATCAATAATCCGATTTAATTAATTTCACTATATGCATATTAGATGCACTATCTTCAACTGAATCAAAGTACAAAAAACTTGTTTTTTTTAAATATCAAACACCAATAATTTTCCATGCGTATTTGGATTCAAATCTTTGAATAATTTGTATGTTACATTAACAATAATAATAGTAATAACTAAATAAATTATTACAACTATTTAATATTTAATACAAATACCTTTATTAATAATAATATAGATATTATTAAATAATAGGTGGTCGATTCGAAACTAAAATTTGATGATTTTGGTAGTAATTACTAAATATTAAATGATTGTTGTTTGTTATCAATCTATTAATGAAGTCTGAACCAAAAATGAGTAAAATTAAAGTATTATTAGAAATTTAGAGTTATATGGAATTTTATTATTAATCTTATAAAAAAATATTGAGTTGTTCATCACCTTAAGTTTGATGATGATAGATTTAATAATTATAAATAAAATATGATTGAAAGGATTATTTCGAGAATAAATGCATTTAGCGGAGTATACAAATAGCTACAGTCAGTTTCGGCATTTGATTATCGATCTCCTCAGGATTTATTTAAAGCCAAACTAAGCGGATTGCAACTTTATTAAAGGAACAGCAATTTAACTCTCTCGCATGTTGTTGTGCCGTACTCTTCTTCTATATGTATGTACGTACACATTCTCCCACACATATTATAACATCGGAATCCAGCAAGTTTAACATGTAATTTAATCTGGGCTGAATTGTTTATGAGATTGTTGCGGCTCTGGAGGATGTTGCCATTAACCTCGGCATAAGAGACGGATTTACATTAGCCGGTTCTGGGCTCATCTCCTCTATGTGTGTTTGTATCTGTTTGTGTGTGTGTGTGTACCAATTTATACCAGCCAATTGATGGGGGCCACTCGTCGGTCCCCCCAGCATTGTCTTCCCATAATACCGCAATTAGATACAATTGAACAAGTAACGAGACAGATATTAGACTAATTACGGCGAGGGCCAAATTCTGTTAGCGCATCGCTCAGTAACAAAGCAACAACGGAGGCCGTTGTTCGGGTCTTTACATTTAATTCCAGTCTGAAGAAAGAGACAGAGAGAGAAAGTAACAATCCAACAATACTAACAGAAGGTGTTCAATCCATTGATGAAAACGTGTTTGAATTCAAGATAATTCATGAACGTGTAATCATTATTCAAACATTTAACTAAATCTTTTGTTATGTCCATGTAGCATTCAATTTACAAATTATATATTGAAAGTAAGTTCAATCACATTTATAAGAAAATACAATAGAATAACATTATTATATATAAAATAATTGCTAATGGTATAAAAATCCGCTAACAAATGGTTGAAATGGACAAATACAGATTTGCAAAAAACAGAATTATACATTAATTTGAAATGAACGTGTGTTCAGAACCATCGACAACTTCATGTTCGCTCCGTCGCGATAATTGTAACTGATTGTTTGTGGGGGAAAAACAATTTTCGCGCTGGTTTCTGCCGTTGACTTTCATTTTTAATCGTAACTCAAAAATCGCAAGACAACAAGAAAAATTTATAGCCCATAAATTTCTCCAGCCGAATGATATATGACTCGTCTCCATGCGATTCCTCATATTTTCGAGATACCGTTACTAACGGAAGTTGAAAGGGAGTTTTGGAAGAGAATGCTAGAGCTTCAACCACTCTCAAGATCCATTGATGGATTTAATTGCAACCCCGGGGTTTCCATGCAGTTTCGTAAGTTGTTAAGTGTGATGCGATTTAAATCAATCAAGCCGTTCGCAGTCGACGGGAATACATAATATGTTCAATGGAGATGCAAAACGCATTTCCGTTTCCAGTGCGTAGTAAATGAATAGTGGAAGTTGTACAGGCAACGAAGACGGCGGCGGGACGAATCTGCAAATCATTTGCATACCGTATTTAACATAATTTACATTGCTAATTGCTTTTATTCGAACCGCACTATTCTAGCGAACAGACAAAAAATGTGGGGTCTTAAATTACTGTTGCATAATATATAAGATCACATTAAAGGCTTCTGTTGTATTTATTATTTAAAATTAATTAATTTTTAAATGTTAACGCTTAGACAACTGGAAATAGCAGATTATAAATTATTACGTAATACTTTTTGCATTTATATATTAATTATTCTACAAAATAAAATATTAAGATAATTTAAATAGTAATTTTTTATAATAATTCAAAAAATTAAATAAATTTTTAAATAATCAATTAATCAAAATAATAATAATTATTAGATTTTGATAGATTTTGGCATGATTAGATGAATACCAACATGTGATACAATCATTACGGATCACACTTGGGATTATTGACTTGTTCTATAATCAAAGGTTAGGACATACGTAAATAATACTGTTATTTTTTTTATATATATTATTTATGAAGAAGCACTTATAATAATGTTATAATATTACTTCATAGAATCAATAATTATCAACAATTCAGACATTTTTCAATCTTTAGATATCTTCAAAAGTCTATAATTATTTATTTTATTTAATGAATGGATTTCAATATCTTCAAAAATCTTTATCGAAATTTACAATAACTTCTTAAAGATAATGAAACAATAGTATATTGTTGATGTATTAATAAATGTTTTTATTTGTTTTAAGTATTTACATTTGTTATGCTGTAACCACAGTTTGCGTGCCATGAGACATAAATGTCAGGCATGCCAACTACTACAGAATACGCAATATTTATCTTGTAGTACGATGACAGTGAAACTTAACTAGTAACTGTAATTGTACACTGTAATATTAGTACTAACTTAAATAAATTTATGTCAGTAAATTTATTTACTACCGCTTCGTGCATAGTGTATATACATCATTAAACTTTAACTATATATTAGTATCAAATTTTGCGTTTCTCAGTATACATATTTCCGTTTTGTTAAAAATAGGGTATTATAAGCATATTTCAAAATTCCTAAGTTGAATTACGGAACTCTTTATTAAATATTTCATAATATTCCGCAAAAATTTTGATTGTTGTTATATTGGTAATTTAGGGGTGAACCACAAATCATTGAATTTGAGTGTAAACTTTGCGAGTAGGATTTCAATAAACGATATTTTGTAATTTATAAAGCAATTGCGGTATGCTTATGTCGGATGATAATTAGCCGTGAATAATGTAGACACGATCGTCCCTTAACGAGTTCTTGAGCCGTCCGATGCCGGCCACCTGTGCGGGCGTCGCGGCGCTTTGGTTAGGCCCTTTGCGGGGGAGTGAGTCAGGAAACGGAAGGGTATGCGCGCGTCGTTCCGGGGCGTGTGGGAAGGCTACGGAGGGCCGAGGGTCGATCATCAGTATTCGCGAAATGTTCGGCGAGTGTATATAAAACGAAGCGTCGCGACGCCGCTCGCTCAGTCCTCGTTCCGGACTCCGTCGTTGGCTAACCTCGCCGTCGCGCTACAGGTACTACCCCTCGAGTACCGCGCCAAACGATATTTTCCGCCACCGAACATTCTTCTTCACAAACATCCCTTAACAAACAAATATAAACAATAAAATTACATCGGAAGAAAAGAAAGAAAACAAAACTAAATTTAATTTAATCTTCGTTTAAGGGAACGGAGAACTCCGAGTTTGCTTAGCCATTAGAAGAGTCGGTGTAAAAACAGAGAAGGGAATCTGGCCTTTTCTCACTTTGCCCCAAGAGTGCTACCCTTTTTTTCCTCAGCTCGCTGTCCTCCACCTCCTCCAGTCGTTTTGCGAGGCCAGGTTTTTTCGCCCTTCTACGTTTTCCCCCTTTTTTTCCACGTCTGTTTGTTTCTTCGTGACTTAATGTGTGCACGCTTCGCACGGCTGGTGTAAATGATCCGACATATTTCACCACCTCCGTCGGATTATCGCCAGCTTCCAGAAGGGATTCGTCAAGCAACAAGTCACCTTCTCTTCGGACACCACCGGGGGATGCGTTGCTGACCCAGCATGGATTACATCAGCCTCTTGTGCTGCCTCGTCGCCTTCCTACTCTACTACAACACACTCGATGCAGGCTTCGTCTACGATGACCGGTGAGATGAAGATTCCTCCCTCGAACACCCTAACCGAAAGCAAAATCCGGTTTCCAGAACAGTCCCCATCCAACTCCACTATATTACAACACGATAACGCTGCCAGATTTATTGCACCCTCATCCAACCCCCAATCCTTTCCCTCGCTTCCTCTTCCATATATACACTCCATCCCGTTCTCGAGCCGCATCGATTCCGCAAACCATCGATCCTTAATGAAAAATGATATGAGCCCGAAACCATTAACTCGAAATATTATACCGAATTTCGTTTAAAATCATACGAAATCTCCGAGATTATCAAATTCCACCATCAACATATCAAACTTTAAAAAAAAACTATTACTTAATCCAAATATTGAAAAAAAAAACACATTGAAAATGTAACTTTCATTAAATTTTCTGTCAAGAGACTCTGAGATGATAAAAAAGCAATATAAAATCCCATTGTTTTCGATTCAAAATATAAGATCGAAATCTATCCAACCTAATAGAAGACACACCATTCCAAGCATTTAACCTAATCTTTACATTCCTCTCTCTCTCTCTCTCTCCATTTTCACGATAACCTTATCTCTATTGCCTTGAATGCCGCGCTTACTTAGATCGATAGAGAATGCAACTCGCTTTACATTTTAGAAAATTATTCGCCATCACTTTTGCAATTAGTATAATTCTACAATCAGCATTTCAATAATAGGAAAATATTAAAATTTGCAATTCAGATTCGTTTTCTATTTGAAACCGCCAAAAAAAAAATCCGTACATTTTATTTGAAGCAGAACATACTTGTTTCTGCAAGCACAATGAAAATATAATAAATTTAAAAAAATATATATTTATAGTAGATGTTGTAATTAAAATTATAGAAATACGTACATTTTGATATAAAACACATTGAAGAAAAAAAAATAGGTTTTCTACAATAGTAATAATAATATTTTTTGTGAATGATTTTTTCAAATTATTTTTATAAATTTATATAATTTGTTTGTATTGGTATAAATTCTAATTTGTGTCTGAAATATTGTTGTTTTTATATAGAAACACAAAACAAATAAATAGTTAATTTTAATATTATGTTATATATCAATTTATGTAATTCCAAATGATTATATGATGAAAAGTAGAATGAGGTAGAAAATGATGCTTCGTTCTTCGAGAATGGTATATTTGAGTTCACTGAGATGAAAAAAATGAGGATAGTATTCAGATTATCGTCTGCTCTTGAATACATTAGATTCCGAGCTTGGCTTCTGTTTGCATTAGGGAGCAATCCTGGTCATGTCATCAGTAAGTTGTTTTGTAAATCTGCAAACAAAAGTATTTCAATTTTTCTTTAAATGAATAACAAACATTTTGAATTTTATTCACGTTTAATTATTAGTAAATGGTGTTATAAGAACATTATTTTTATATATAATATAAATTTATTGGAAATAATTCAAAGCAGTTGTAAATTATATATATATTTATTTTGTTCTTTTTCGATTTAATTTATAATTTTTCAAGACAATTAATGATGATTTGTTTAAATATTATTTATATAAGCATAATTTTGTTTTTGAATTTCAGTAAGAAATGTGTTTTTGAATCTACTCACACTTTTTTATTCTAAGAACTAAATTCGTACTTTCAATAATATTCTTTCTGTAATATACTAATAAAAGCATTTGGATAACCATAGATAACTTCATACATAATTCACAATGTTTGTATATAATTGCACAGTTTCTCGCTTCTTAATACCTTTGGAAATATGAATTAAAACTGTTGGAAATAAAAGTATGCATATGTGTGTATCTAAAGAGGGCGTCGAGATGTTGACTCAAAGAGAACGTTTCGGTGCGCAAATGAAAAGGGATTGCGTGTGTTGTTGTCAAGGGTGTATGTAGGTATGACCTGCATGTCGCTATCGCTCTTCTTTATCCCGCAGGACCGGTTCGAGCTTAACAAATCCCAATAAACTAGTAAATGTATTCTCTATACTTCCGTTTTATCATTAATTCTACTTTCAAATTGACATTCATTTTATTCTGTACTATAATTTCATATTTCAAGGTAATATTTTTTTAAATAATAATTTAAATTTAACAATAATAATAAAAACTTAATTATGTTAGGTGAGAAAAAATGTAAACAATCCAAGAACAAATTCATCACTTTTAAGAAAGTTTAAATGATTTAAAGAATACACCAGACGTGTTATTCTATGATTGACTTGCAAATGAGCTTCAACAAACTTAAGCTCAAGCATTTAAAGCACAACAGGTACATAGAGAGTAAAGTAAAACTTTTCTTCAATCAATAAATAATTATAATATACATATTTTTTTAACAATTATCTTTAGAAAAAAACAAATATAAAATGATTTCAATTATATTAACTTACTTCTCACTTCATTGTTTATATTTTTTTATGTTTTGTTGCATTATTAATTTCTATTACTATATTGTACTGAAATTAAAATTTATTATTTAATTTTCTTATTTAATTACAGTAATCTTCATTGGTTAACACTAATAATCCTTCTGTATGAAACAATAATTTATACGTGATACAAGTATTAAAT
This sequence comes from Nicrophorus vespilloides, assembly GCF_001412225.1. Lineage (NCBI taxonomy): Eukaryota > Metazoa > Arthropoda > Insecta > Coleoptera > Silphidae > Nicrophorus > Nicrophorus vespilloides. The sequence goes on from NW_017096476.1 coordinate 223,163, forward strand.
ACTTCCCAAGCAAATACATGTCAATATACTAAAGCTATTGAAGCACATTTTTTCACAATTATATGAAAATTTACTTGGCATGTATCACGTAGAAACAAGTAAATAACAAGATTATAGCTTAACAACCAAATATTTATTTTGTACATTAAAGTTTTCCAAATCTTATCACTGATTGGCATAACTTTGAATTACAAGTCTCACCTTATATTTTCAGATAATAAAATGAAAAAAGTAATGAATCATCGCATAGTACTGATATTTTGTATAGGCAATATCGAGGACTGTTTTTAGCCGGACTATTTGAGGAATTAAATAAAATATAAAAAAACGCACAAATAGAGACTTGACTTTTAGAATTTATTTTGTTTTGAAAATTTCAAACCGGATTATGGTAAATCCGGACTAATCGAAACCGCAATGCAAGGTATTGTTGTATAGATAATAATTGCAACTTGCAAATATAATTGTTTTTGCAATTAAGTCGAATAATTGCCATCAGTCTTCTTCACTTCCTTGGTTAATTGGCTTCTGAAGATGATATGAATTTAAATACTGAGGTCACAGGAGGATAGTGTTCGAGACGGCCCTGACGTTCCCCCTTATATTCAGAGTGTGTTCAAGTGGGGCAATATCTGAGCATGTATACACAGAGGCCGTCGTTGTCGGTCGCAAACGATGCCAGCAGAATTTAATTGAACTGGGCCGTTTGTGAATCATAACACGTAATGGTGCGTCGCACCCCCTCATCCACTACAAACCACCCCCAACCCTTCTTCTTCTTCGCTCATTCGAAGCCCCCCACGGTTCGCGTTTGTTTGTGTGCCCCGTGTAATCACCGTTCCAAGTGTCGCGAGATTTTCAACCGTAAGGCGAACTGTTTATTGCCCGGCTACAATTGAAAATCCGCCCCCTTTTTCCATTCCCGTGCTCAAACCGAGCGCGACGGCAAAAATTGTCCTCGCAAAACTGGATCCATATAACACATATTCCCATGCAAATTTTGTTCTTCTAACCCTCCCGCCTCGTTGAGCGGATGCTGGCTGCTTCAGACAATTGCCGCGCTCCGGCTTTGCTACACGGATAAACCCAAACCACCAATAAATATATTTTTAATATTTACAAAAATCAAATTCAATGTTTTCCACCTATATAAATAATCCATTTAACCGACACATTAAATGTCCATTAAAAACGCATTTATAACAAAAATGATATATCGATGCACTCGTAGTTATACAATAGGTGAATGCATTAACACAATAACATCATAAACAATATTATTCCACGTATTAAATTAAATCCACAATATGGAAATCCGACGGTTTAAGGCATTTATTTATATTTAAACAAAATTTTATATAATCCAAAATATATTATGTGCAGTGGCGGTACTTCAATTCCTTGTCCCCTTGCAATATTATTCAGACCCTTAAATCTCTCAGGCTATTTTTTAGTAGTTACGTACTCTAGCCAATTTGATGGTACCAGGCAATTTTTGACTGGTACAAAAATTGATGACGGGCGGGGGATGTCATTAAGATCATTAAGATAACTGTGGGTATTAGACACCCTAGTATTAATATTTTCTTAAAGATTTTTTTTATTAGGGCCCTCGCTTTATGTGATTAGGTGGCATTGTAGAACCGCCACTAAATCTGTTAAACCATTGCATTACATAATATTATTTAAAAAAAAAACTAATTCTATTTGTTTGGGGTTCTTATAACAGTTTGGTATTGATGTTACACTGTTTCGAAATATGTAGTAATGGTTGTGATATTCAACATTTATGGTGTTATAAAAATGAGGTTGATTATTATAGGTACTAAAGATGAAGCAAAGCGAATAGGTTTCTTTATTATGTACATATTACTAGTTCGTAGAAATGCACTGTATGTGTTATTATGGAAATATAAATCATTTTGTGAGAAGGAAACGGAAATACGATCTGCTCTGTCTTTTAGTAAACAACCTCCATAATAATTTGCATAGACGTTTATGGGGTCGGCTTAATGCGGCAAAATGTATTGGGTTTGACGAGAAATCACTATTCAACGTAACCTTAATCACAACCCTTGAAGTTCTCAACTTGAATAAGAATACATTAAATACGTATATATAAAAATAATGTTTTTCAATAATAAGACAAAACAATTCGTGAAATTTCTAAAAGAAATGAAATAATCACATCGAACTGTATATGATATTGATTGTATTCATTATTCAAAGGACGGCATTATAAAAGTTATTAATAGGTAATTCAACATGAAAGGTCATTGTTCTTCTGATATTTACAGAGTTTAATTCACAAATTAAGCCACATAACGAGCTTTCGCTTTCCGAAAAGGTCAAAACGAGAACGCAATTACAAAAACATTACCTCCGGCTAATTAATATTTTTGCCTCATTATTTTTTGTTTCCTTGAGTCGAAAAGCATTATAAAGTATTCGCAATTACATTGTTTCCAATTAAATGTATGTAATTAATAAACATAAACAAATAATTAAATAAAACGTATTTGTTTAAATTGTTATTTATTCGGCTGTGAACGTGTTTTGGATCAAATAGCTTTTGGTTCTTTGTGTTTTACATTACTTTTTTTTTGCTGTTCGGTAATTTCGGATCCTGTTTTTGAATTAATTTGAATAAACAGACAACAAGCAAATAAATAAAGTCAAATGAAACATCGCATGACTTTTAACTATGCCGTATGAATATTTTATGAACATTTGTTATAAAATTATTGCAACCTTATCAAGCTTTTACAGCGCACTTTATAAAATACATTATTTTTAATGATGTATTTGTATTTTAATAATGTGGCGTTTTGTTGATTTGAGTAGTTCAGTGATTTTTATTTGATCGTTTGTTTTCATTAAAATTTATAATAGAAGTGATATTTTAGTGTGATTTAAAAGAAATATGATGATTGGTTGAATCGTATAGATTTTCTCGTGAAATTGAAAAACGATTTGTACTTTTAATATCGTGATGATATTGCTATTAAAATAATTGAGTACTTTACTTTATAGCACTTTCAATAATTGGTACTCAAAATGCTAATTTTCACTATATTTGACTTCAACCTGAATATACTTTTATTAATTGTTTCCTGAGATTTAAGATTTTCTTCTTTTACCATGAAATCAAATTAATGCTATGTTTATAATACTGTGAATATTAAGAAGACTCAACTAAAATATATTAACCTTTTAATCAGTATAATTTTCTAATAATGTTACAAATATATACATTGGAACCTCGGTTAATGAGTTTAATCCGTTCCAAAATTTCCTGTTTGAATGTAAATATATATTTCAGTTTAGTTCATACAGTTTTACTACTGGGCTTGCATTTTGTTTTTCAAAGGAATAGATTGAGCAATAAAGTGGAGTTAGGTTGTAAATCATTGAATGTTATTTTTTAGAGAGAAACGCTGATCAAGCTAGCATGCCTTTTTTTATTGCAATTAAATGACATTTATTTATTTACTTTTTTTATGTCATTTGTTTTATCGCGATGCATTGACAGTGGTAGAATGCGAATGAAAAATGGTGCATCAATCAAACGTATTTCTGTCATTTAAAATGTATTGGTTTTATTGGGCGATTTAGTTTGGAGATAGCATGTTCGTGCTGCGAGAGGGCTGCGTTTAAATAGTTGATGTGTAATTGGAATAGAATGGTGATTAATAAATGAATAATGAATGTGTGTTTCAGGCGTGCGATCCTGAGTAATCCCGACCTGCTGCCGACGACGCCGTGGCATCGATTGCTGCAGGACGATTTCTGGGGAACACCTCTGAGCGATTCCGGTTCTCACGGCTCCTACCGTCCGCTCTGCGTCCTCTCCTTCCGGTTGAATTACCTCCTCGGGGGCTTCCAACCATGGGGCTATCACCTGGTCAACGTTCTTCTCCATTGCTTGGCCACAGTACTTCTAGTGCGCGTCTCAAGGCACATCCTTCCAAGGAGCAGATCTTCGGTGGGTTCCGCAGTCACGGGACTCATCTTCGCCACGCACCCCATCCACACGGAAGCGGTCGCTGGGGTAGTGGGTAGAGCGGATTTGGCAGCGTGTAATCTCTACCTGCTCTCATTCCTCGCCTACATATCACATATAAGGTGCAGGGACATCCCTTGCTGCAGCAAATTAAACGTGACCGAGGGTGGATTAAAGCAGTTCCGCGGTTTAAAATACCACCGCTTCGTGGTGAATCTGCAGAACAATGTGACAAACTGTAACTGGCCGAAAAGGCTCGGACGGGAAGTAACTCAGAGCGAGGCTGCGGTCAGTTCGGTCCAGAGGAGTGCGGATTCGGAGGATAGCCCTTGCTGCTGGAGAAATAACACCAAACGATGGCTCACTTTATCCGTATCAATCCTGCTATCAATCGCTTCGATGCTGAGCAAGGAAACCGGGATCACGGTCTTGGGAATCTGCCTACTCTTCGATTTTCTCCAATCGCCCACCATTAACAAAGTAAGTCAACTCTAATTGAATTTATAGAATCAATAATGCGCCAAGTTAAAAACAAAACGAAACTTATGATAAAGTAATTTCCGTAGTGCTCCCGCACTAAAACACACAGACACATACACGCAGAGAGTCTCAAGTTTAAGTAGAAACTTTTTAAATCTCTGCCCGAATTGATTGGCTTCGCGAATCGAACTTGGAGTACTTTCAGTTCTGAAATCGATTTTAAGTCCTAAGTGCAATTTTCCTTTTATATGCAACACCCATCACACTTAACACTTTCTACAATAATAAAAATGAATGAAAATACATAATTGTGGACGAAAAGTCTGCACATAAATTAGGTTTATTATTTCTGTAATTATTTTTGTTTAATTATATTTGCATATAATTGATAAATACAGACACAGAAATACTTCGGTAGCCATTACATCAGAATTAGTGAAATCTCAGGTCAATTTTAAATTAATAAAAAAGACTTCTACAAATAACATAATAAATATATTGTAATTAAGCAGGTTGTAAATTAATATCTTTTACATGTTTTGTTTCTTATAAATACTTAGCAATTGTTAAATAATGCACATACAACCGATATGTACATCCAGTTGTTATTTGATAAATGCACACTACGTACACTAACGATTGAAAAAGTTCAATCGATCAATAGAAAAAGCACAATCACATTTGATGCTACTCAGAAATATTGTATAGTTACTTTTTATATCAATCATTCTGAAAAACGAAATACGTTTTTAAATTAAATTATATTTATAGCATTTTTTCGAAAAATATAACGATTTTTTTTACCTAAATAAAGAGACTTGCGTAAATATGTTTATACTTAAATTTGATGTTCGTCGGTTATAATTCATGTTTATGTGCATAATACTAAAGATAGTTGAGTTTCCTTTGTCATCAATTGAAATTCATGTTTTATTTATGAGAAATGATATGCATTTTTGACTGTTGAAATTTAACTGAATTTCATATGTTAAAAGGAAATTTCTTTCAATCCTCGTGTTCAACTATCACTCAGTAGGCACTTTAGCGTAAAAATAGATTCGTTTTCGCAAACAAAACAGATGCACTCTAAAATATATAAACAAGTACTTTGTGTATGGTGTACGTTTAAAATCAATAAGAAGAACAGGAAAACACACTTTAATAATATATACTAAGAAAAAGGTGAACATCCTTACGATTTGTGTATTTTTCGAGTTTATATCAAAATTTTCATAAATTTACCACGTTTTAAATCATTTTCTTATTTGTATTATTTTTAGTAATTCTTATAAACATAAAAGTTAAGAAATTACAGTAATTTTATTATGATCTAAATATATATTTTTTATGTATAATTATTTAAACATATCAAATTAAACATGCAATAAAATATCCATTAATTTTTGATACATATGTTATTTCTTATATAGTAATAATTAAATAAATATAAAATTGGTATGAATGATTCAAATTGAATTCTGTTCTATTTGAGCAATTAACCGTGACGCAAATGTAGCAGATTGAAATTGCATTTGCTGAAACTAGATACTGAATTAAAAGTATCTAATTTCTTAAGTGTATAAGTATGAGCCCGACAGAAATGTCGCATCAAGTTGAAAGTTTCAAGTGTTAATTACTATTATATTAGGGTAATTTTATTTTAGTATAAACTTTATTTCATTACGCTAAATAATTTAATTTATGTCTAAAATTCACTTTGTTTTCATCCATCTTTAAGAGTGTATTAAACATTTACAGAAAACATTTGATCCCAGACAAATTTTATTCTGAAAGCCGGTTGAAATATGTCACCTTTCAGAATATGTACAGACGTTAATTTTTTAGCTTTTTTTTAGCAATTTTAATCTTTCTCGACAACCCAATAGATGAAGTGCGTCTGATGACAAAAAGATTGATAAACAACTACTTAATAAACGATATGCCACTGGTCTTATATAACAAAATATTAGAAATGGTGTTGAATTTGATAAATACGATATTATTACATACATCCACATATACTTTTGCACTTAACGTGTTAAGTTTCATCATGTGTCAATATACTATTGAAAATATGGAATATATTTTAGAACACATTTCACTTCAATAGGAATATAGAAGTATATATATTTTTAATGATTATAGATCTATACATTTTTCATTTTATTAATTATATTAATTAATTCTCAATTATTATTATTATTATTAATATTATTTAAATAGTGCATTATTTTATTAACAGAGAATTTGAAATATGTTTCATAAATTTTTGTTGTATTGGATTTTAAATTATTTTTGTTGTGAATTATATAAGATATTAATGTATAAATATTAAAAGTTGAAAGTTGATGGAAATCCGATTATAATATTTAAATTATGATCGGAATAATGTTGTTTGAAGTTGCAAGTGTAACGGACGGTATAGGTGGTAGTTGCATGCACACGTTTTCAAGTTTTAAAACTTTTCAAATCTCTAACCCGGGGATTGATCGTCGGCGAGCTGTGCGGATCGAAGTTGAAGTACTTTCGGAATTGATTTCACCCGCTAATCGCAATAACCAGTTAATATCCCAACTTCGGCATTCCACCCATTCGGTATTAAATTTTTAACCATTTCACTCACGGACAACTCATTGATCTTTGAGGGGTCTGGGGAGGTTTGGGTGTCGTCGCCGCGCGTTTGTAGGAGAACCAGTTGAGAAGAGAAGAGGGTGAGAGATAGTTTGCATCGTCGTCGTCGGAGGCGGTGGCAGCGGGGGCGGCAATAAACCGCCGAACCGGCTGCTCACCGCCTCCGCATCTACAGTCAAACCAGCCGCCATCCTCCATCCACCTCCGACACCATCATCCCCCTCTAACGTCCTAGCTCCCCTTGAACGTCCTGAGAAGCGCAGCCCCCCTTTCCCCAGTTAAACCACCCCCTAAAACCGTACGTGTTAATGTGTCACGTTCAGCTGTCGCTATCTTGTCGCCCTTTCGTCCGCCCAGCCAAGATTGGAAAAGTTCGCGAGCAAATATATTGCGGCCGGTTACGTGGGATAATGAATTATGTCCGAACACCCTCTCCCTTTTTCTCAATACTCCGTTCTCGATATAAGGAAACATTCTTCAACAGATCTCAACCCCCTTTTCGAATGCCAATTTTTATTACCATCACTTCGAACTCTGGACAAAGCAAAGTTTAAATGGAACTCGAACGACCACACATTATATTTTTCGATAAAATTCCACAACTTCAACCATTTAATATGACATCCATTAATAATGAAATTAATCAAAACCCGTATTTCGGACAGAATTGTTCAATAAAACATATCTTAATGTTTTGATAATAAAACTAAAATAATAAAAATAAACCAAAATTAAAAGAATTACCAATTATTATATTTGCAGATATCACATGTATGTATTAAAGAAAAACACGAAATATAAATCGATTTTAATTGATTTTCTTAATATAATTGATTTAAACAAAATAATCAGATTCTTGAAATTAAGTATAAACATACAAGAAAATAAACAATTGTTTATTTATGGAATATTTACATTGCATATTAGTTTATACAAATCCGTATATATGTATAAGATTTTATTTGATGTAATATGCATGAATACGCGCGTGCCATTGATTTGTGACAAGAAAATGGAACATATTGTGACACTTTCGTGTCGTTGACATGCGTAACGTTGTAACATAAAGAAGTAATTCGAATTAATATGAGAGAAATATAAGTTTCGTACATAAATGAAAATGTAATTATGTTTGTGTATGAATGTATTTCCTTTGCCTTTGTTATTATTGTTTTGTTGTATTTATTATATGGAGACGGCGAATGTGTGTATGGCGTGACGGGTATCAGTGGAATCTGGTGTTTCGGAGGAAACTGAGACCGAAGTTATTTATGCCGCACCATCGGATTAGAAGGATCCGAGCCTTTCGAGTAGTAGTCCCCCCTAAGGACATTCATTCTGTGCCGCATATTGAGTCGCAGTCGCATTCATTCCACAGTTTGTAAAATCTTTCGGGCAAATATACGAGGTCATTTTCGGCGGCCACCGTTTGCCACCCCCGTTCGGATGGTCGGAGTCGACGGCTGGAAGGGGGTCGTTTGGGGAGAGGGACGTTCTTGAGCGTGGAGGCTGAAATCAATTCGAAACTCAGACCGTTCAAATTGCTTTTTCTTAGTTTATTTCGGTCGTTCAATACGTCTTCCTTCCTTAGGAAGACAGTTGCCGATATTTTTGCTGGTCGTGTTGACTCTGGATGTGTGTGTAATTTGTCGGGATCACTGACACTCGTCTTCTTCTTTCCCCCTTTTGCACTCGTCCCACCCTCTGTATATCGAACGTAAACACACATTTTCACCAGTGAATTCCTACAAAGAAGTCACCAAATTGAGTTCCACCCCTAGAGCTAAACCCAATTAGCGAGATGGAGAAGTTGACCGATAAAATAAAAAAAAAGAAGTAAAGAAGAAACGAAAGAAGTCGGGGAGGAGCGAACAGAGGGGTCCGAAACTGCTACAAGTTTTTAATTAATTAATAATTAACTCCTGAACATTACCAAGTCATTTTTACTTAAACTCAGGCTGCGAACTTTTGATTAAAATTTTATAAACGCGCTTAAAATTCAATTCAACATTAAGTCTTTCGCCTTTTGTTTCATTCATCTATCCATCCGGAAAAGGAAAATATTATCTTTCGCAGTGTACGTGTATCAGACGATTCGTGAAAACTCCTGCTGCTTCTGCTGCAGCCGAGAAATGTGCTTTAATATTTACTCAGTTCGAATCCTTTCGCAGCAAGGACGGTCCAATATTTATAGAGACAAATTTTATCATAAATGATTCTACCTTTACATTATACTTTGTATTATTATAAACTATTTCTACTCCAATACTTTCAGTTTGCTTTGGCAAGAAGTCAGCTCTCTTGAGTTGTGCAAATTTAAATGTATATCTTTGATAACTACATATTCTATATCTATTGAGACACAATTAAGTATTTCTACAAAACAATAGGAGGAAGAAGAAGTATATAACCAAAGTCTGCTATCATTTGCGCATTTGCGTTATTTCAAATAATAAAACTATTGACTATTTCTGCAATGTAAAAACCAATTATTAAATCCTTAGTAAATAGTATGAGTTAGAATCAAAACCAAAAGGATTAATTGGAATTGAATTAATTGAAAATATTTCTCAATTTTTTCCACTACTATTTTTTTAAATAAAAATAAATCAGTATCGCTATTGAGATGACAATAACTTCTATCAAATAATAAACTATTCGTTTCTGTAGATAATTCCACTGTCTCGTTCTTTAAATTGTGTGATCTATCGTTGCCTTGAATTCGTTTACATTTTGAATTTATTATGTGTCATAATTTTAAAATGATGTAGTAAGTAACTGTCATGAATATAGCGTAGCTACTTGTGTGGTGTGTTACATACTCTCCAGAGGGCAATTAACTTGAGAACTGTTGATTAGGTAATTATGGCGCAGCACGGTTACATTTGAAGACTACTTAGATAATAGAATTGCCGGATGCCGCATCGCCAACAATACCGAAAACAATTAACAATATTCCTACGTAAATGATAAATTTTACTGTAACTGCGTTCCATTATTTAATTTGACAGTAGAAAGATCGCAGCAATCTGCAATACTTTAATATTTACACACTGCAAATCCTTACTATCTACCCGTGCAGAAGGAGAGTTTCTCATTTCGTTTTATTAAAACGAATTCTATCATAAATTACAATAGGACTGAGAATTACAACGCGAAGGGTTAAAGAGCCGCGCGATTTATTGCGTTTTTTCCACCCCTCATTTCGGACCAATTTGTTTTAATATATATATATTTCGCATTCCATCCTCCTAACCACCCCATCAACCAGCTCGAACCCCGAAAACCTGGTAATTCACCCCCCTCGACTTTTATTACTAATTCCAAATGAATAGATCGCATGTGCGCGCCTCTATTGCAATTGTCTTCATCTTATCATCCCCAGGGGTCCAATTCAAAACTAGTTTGTAATTAGAGTGATGCTGTAATGGGGAAATATTTACTGAAAATTGCTTGCTACATAATTAAACGCTCTATAATTATGGTGCATATCATAAATTGTTAATATTATTATTGTAGTTGGATATGCTCGAAATGCTCGCATGCAATAATTAAGCCGAATTAATATATGTTTTTCCTGCAATGCAGACATCGATATGATAACAAAATGAAAAAAGTGTGCGTCGTGATGAAAAGAATCGTGCAGCATTAAAATTAACAGCTTTAATTAGCTAATTAAAATGTATAATATTTCGAATACACCATGTGACCGTTATTAATTAAATTACCCAACGTATCCTGCGATGCATCATTATTTATAATTATTTAGAGTTGTTTGTTGAACATGGACAATTTTTCTTTTATTTTTTAGTTTGTTTTTGTTTCGTATTGCTGCTTCAACTACTAAAGATTTATAACCTTTATATTTCATTTGGATGCTCGGGCTCAGCGCATTATACGTCATTTTTCATTCTCTTTGCTTCTATTAGCAAATTGAGACATTAAATTTGCATCGATTCGTTTCATCTCCTCTAAAGTTTGCGCAAGTACGATTAAATAAATACGCATTTTGCAACTTCCGCCACTTGAGATATTGCAGCGGATGATCAATTAAATATGGAGAAGGAAACTTGGAGTATTTAGTTAGTCGATACTCATTTATTAACAGCGCACGATTTATTTTAAGATTGTCTGATATTTAATTACCTAATATATGAAAATCGCTTCATATAAGTTTTGCTAAGTAAATAATTGCTTCATTCATAAGACTTTCCTACTAGTTTACATTATGCTTTATAATTTAATGAAAATGTAAATGAAGTTTGTATATAATTTGTGTATAATATAGGTAATTAAGTTAAGGTAGAAAGAAAAAAATAATTGCTATAGCATTAGTAATGTTCGCTATCATAAATAACTGATTAGAGTCAATAAACTGGCTACTATAGTAATCAACGATGACTAATGCTAGTTCTCTGGGAATTCCCACTAAGGAAGATATAGGGTGATTACCATTAAGGAATATAATATGCTATAACAGTTTGGATATGATCTACTACAGCGTTGTGTTAATAGCATTTATCTGATCACAAGAAATGCGTAAATGTTGTTTATAGATTGGATTTGTAGTTTGTTTTTTTTTGCTTTGGTGTTAATGGGTCGTTTCACCCTCAAGCTTATATTTTCTGTGGGGAACAAAAGCTTTGATGTATGCTTTAACCCCTGACTTCATCTCCATTCGTTTTTCGGTTTAATATTGTGCGATTTAAATGCGGCAATAATTCACGGACATCTGATACCGTCAGAAATCGAATTTCCTCCGTTCTTTGGCTAATGAATTATTGTAATTTGATGCAGGCATAAATATGAAGTGTCCGCGTGGGTTTTAGGTAGTGCAGAGGGTTGAAGGGAGTCTCTATTTACATGTTTATCAGACCGGTTGGCGGCGGCGGTGGCTTCGGTATAGGCGGCAAGAGAGAGGCCCATAGCTGTGTTGGAGCTACCAGCGATTTATTGGTGCTATTCGTGTAATGTAATGGCGCGAAGAACCGGAGACGGATACGGGCCTAACTTGTGTCGACTACCGTCCAAAAGATTGATAACCCAAATCTCGACTTTGCCAAGTATAATTAAGACGAAAGTTTATTAAAGCGAATTGCAATATCAGCATTCTCAACCATTTATTTTAAATACTAACAGTAATATTTTCTGAGTTTCATAACATGTATGCATCATAAAGTTATGAATCCATAATGCATAAAAAAGTTTTTATAAAATGAAATATGGATTAGGTAAATTTATTTGATACAATAAATAAAAATACTGTATAAATATAATTTTATTCATATATTAAAAAACGGTTGATAACATTTAATTTAATGATAACTTCTTTTTGTTTTTTATTTAAATAATTCTTATTTGCACACTAGCAGATCTGTTGTTTTCTTAGCGTGGAGAGAGTTTCAAGTTTCTTATTTAAACTTTGCGAATTGGCGCAAGTCGAGATTTAACCAAATGGTAATTAAACGGAAACTGATCTCGTTAGGGTGCGACGTCAGATTTGCATAGTAATTATGTAACGCATTTTAATATAAAACGGTATAACATTTTATTTATTTTCTGCGAAGATGATATATTTTCGTAAACATATGAAATGATGTATCTGTAGAATTAAATACTATTAATTATGTAAATATTTACAAGTATCATAATGACTAGTTATCAGATATGTCACATAAATATATTCGTAGTACCATTTTACAATTTAGTTCAATTATAGTAGTACTCTGTTTGAAGTTAATTTGCTTGATCAATAGGTTCAAAATAAGAATTAAATTCGATGAATAATATAGATATTAAAATAGTGAAAATTTAATACAAATTTTAAAATATTTTAGTTCTTTTCTGTATCTTAAAGCGTACTTAATTACATAATACCTTCATTGTTGATGATGTTACTATGTCAATGCAATGGTGTGAGTTTGATGTTGATGGGATTTACAGGATGTAATATGAAATGTTTTGTTGCAGAGACAATGGAAGAGTGGATTTGTATTGATCGGAGCGATGATGGTGATGTTGATGGCACGATTGCAAGGACCGACACCGCAGTTCGCAACTGCAGACAATCCGACGGCAAAGGATAATAATTTGTTGACACGCTTTCTGACATTCACGTATCTGCCAGTGTTGAATGTGTGGTTGATGCTGTGTCCGGTCAGTTTGAGTTTCGATTGGGGGATGGACGCGGTGCCGCGAATTTCGGGCTTCGGTGACATCCGCAACGGCTGCACGGTTGCCTTCTATGGATCCATGCTCCTCGTGATTAGATATTGTGTGAATGGTTTATGGAAGCGTGGACATTATCGTGAGCTTCTATCTGGTAAACAAAAGGGCGCGCGCGACAATGCGACTGCGTTTTCGAGTGACGACAAAGGACGCCTTTGTCCTTGCACGGTGTGCCATCAGAGCCTTTCTGAATTGCACTCCGCCTCGTGCCGTTCGAATAATAACAACAATAGTCTTCACTCGACGTGCATTTGTTGGCGACTTCCTGTGCGGTCTGCCCAAAGGAGTCCCGTTCGGAGTACACGCGAGGTCCGCACCTTCTCGGCCATCCTCATGGCTATAGCCTTCCTGGCTCTTCCATTCCTCCCGGCCACCAACATACTCTTCTACGTCGGCTTCGTCGTCGCCGAGAGGGTCCTGTACCTACCCAGCGCCGGTCTGTGTTTGCTCATCGGACTCGGTGCTGCCCAAATATGGTCGAAGAAAAGTTGGAGATTACCAGCAACGATCTGTCTCTTCCTCACCCTTCTCGCTTTTAGCGTGAGGACAACCGTTCGCAACCTGGACTGGACTAGTGAGGAAGCCTTGTACCACTCGGCGGTGCCCATCAACCCTCCCAAAGGTAACTTACCAAAATAACATTTCGTCCAATTAATCTTATTGCGCCCGGATATCTTCCTGCATTTCAACATCGCGTGCTGCATTAATCTATTTAGTGCTTCGGGAAACGTCAGAATCTGTTTAACTTTGCAGCAACACGAGTCCGGGATGTTTAGCCGATGCACGAATCGCTTCAATAAAACCACCCTCCTTCTAAGACTACCCATTTTCGATTCTCGAAGAAACTGTAATTACTTCTCCCCGCCCCACGCTTCGAGCATCACACAAATGAACCGTTGTCGGGATTCGATTCAATAACATTTAGATAACTCAACTGCAATACTTCTACACAGAAATATTACACGCGAATTATACTCGAATATTCCATTTTATTACCGATCGCATGACATTGTGAAATAAACAACAACTTTTTTAATTTCATTTATTTCGTAGATCAATACTCTTCAGAGTATTGTTATTCAGTGACAGTTTCTTTGTGGATAATAAAACTATTTCTAGAACACATTACATAATTGCACCACAACTTATTAATATTAATTACTAAAAAAATACGTTTTTGCTGAATTGATAGTAACCTCGAGTAATGAAATTTGTCAATTGAATTGAATTTTTAATTAAGAAACCCAACATTTAGATTTTGAGGAATATTGGGTTTGTTAATATATTTATATTTCATACTTATAATGATGTTTCTTCAATAATGAGACTACTATTTCCGGGAGATAAATTTATCTTAACCAAAGATTAATGTTTGCAAATTTAATTAAATTTAAAATAATAAAATTTATATTAAACTGACTTATACAATTGTCTTATTTCAAATCATTTGAAGAAGAAAAAGACAAAAAAAAGTATAATTCTTACAAGACTTTGTCGTGCCTTTTATCTTCAGCCAATCATGAATGCATAATGTAATTGCGTGGGGCTTTTGGGAGATATGTAAGCCAGAGTATATATACATATATATTCGGGGTGTTTAAGGATCTGTCAACCAGTCGTGGATTATTCCCTTTATTCCGATAAAGTTTCCATTCGATGAAAACAACTTTTTGCAAAGTTCAGAATAAATGCTTAGTTAGAAATGCGAGTTCGGTATGGATAAGCAGCAAGACGGATAATTGAGATTGCGGCGGGTTTTCGGTGTAAACGAGGATTAAAGGAATTTCAGTTTTTCAGTTTGCAAGTTGCGTTTATAGGTTGTATCTGATGCAAGAAAGAGACGAGAGGGATCCAGGCTAAATTAAATTGAAAATTACACTTTACCGTAAAAAAAGAAAATAATTATTTGAGAGACGAGACGATGTTGGAATTGAATTTGAAGCGATACACATAGTGTGTTATAAATGTATATGTGTATGTGTATAAATTAAACAGTGCAGCTGAAACTATTTCAATTAAACGGTTTGTTTATAATGGCAGCGCCTGTGTGCAAAGGATGTAGTTCAGGGGTGGGCGGAAATAAGAACGTTGCAGCAAAAAGGAGGCGATCGGTGCCGCGAAGGGATGAGGAGTGGAAGGCTGTGAGGGGATGGGGTTTCCTTGGCTTTCGGGGGCTCGGGTTTTGCGGGAATCGATGTTCTGGAGGAATTTAATAAAGCGAATATATTTTGTTTATCGAATTCTGTCTCTTTCAGCTTACGGAAACCTTGGTAGCGTACTCAGCAGTCAGGGCCGCGTGGCGGAAGCGGAATCCGCCTTCCGGAAGGCTCTCCACTTCAGACCCAACATGGCGGACGTCCACTACAACCTGTAAGTAAATTACATTTCTCTTCCACCACCACATATAAATCATACAGCGAATTATTATTAGTGCATGTGTTATTTGTTTCGCCGTGCTCCAATTTAATATTGTGCCATTATAACCAATTTTTTTTTTGGTGCGAGTTCACGGTCGAACAATCATCGTATACAAAATGCTTAATAGGCCATAACAATCAAACACATATAATCCGAAATTCGTATTTATTGGAAATGTTTAATCAACAAGTTAAAAAGAGTATGAATAATTATATTATGTACACAATATTACTTAAATATTAGTATTTTGATGGCAGCTACATTTTAATGACAACAATGGACAACGTTTTTTTTAAATAAAATATTTTATATAATATGTAATATTTGTTATTGCTTAATACTTAACAAATTTTAATAATCTAGTAAACTCTCCTATAACGTCGTTTCTAAATAATTTAATTATTCACAACTTTAATAGATGTAGAAGAAGTATTTCAGGAACAGACTTTAGATGAATAGGAATTGTTGTCATTAATTGATAAATCTATCTCAAGTGCATTAGTAGACTAAAAAATGTATAAATAATGGGTTGACAATTTGGACGATATGAACTAGATGTGGACTAGACACGGTACGAATTTGAGTTTCTTATAACACGGTTTCAATATTACGCAGTATCAATTAATTGGGTTATAGGAGCGTTGACCATTATAATTAATGCTTTTATCAGGATTATCAACATTTAACTTAATTATATGAATGAAGAAGATATGATTATTTTTATAATTATTATTTATTTACTATAAATTTGAGTTCTTCCTAAATTAGACCAAAAGGACAACGACTGAATAATTTCTCTCATTTATCGAAATTGTACATGATGAGTTTTGTTATTACATCTTTGAAAATATCAAATGAAGTCATATCGGATTTAACGTTATTTTGAATCCATGAATATGCAGGGGTTAATTTCATTTTTGAATTGCAGATTCGATTGCCTTTCGATTTTAGAATAAATTTCCATGCGCTTTCGCACGCTTCACCCGATGCGATGAGTAGAAAAAAAAACCCATTTTTTAAAAAATGTCTAAAGTAATTCTCTCTATGTATTAAAGGCTTTACACTGCAAATTATATTTGTGCAATATTTTCGTCGCGTTTGCAGTCCGCAGATTCCGTGCGGAATGAATACCTCCAACATAATGGGATTATTTTAGACTTGTAGATTTGATTGCCCATCGTATCGGGAATTTCGCTTTGAATCCTACGTAATCTGTTATTTATAAGGTTAAAAGTTTTCGATGAATCTCATTACGACCACAAATCGCTCTGCTTTTACGTCCCATCCTCCCCTCCATATACACTCTGCTATGCGTTCTTTTTTTTTTAGTTTTATATTCAGCAAATTCACTTAAATTTACATACGCAAACAGCTAAAGCGAATTATCTTTACCAACCAGCCCTAAACGATAACAGGACAAATTTTTGTCCTATGTTTACTTTTATATAATGCAGAGATTTCACAAATACCATTGCAAACACCAGTTTTAAACACAAAAGGATTATATCAAATCACTTTTTGTCAGACCTAAAATAACTTTAGTTATAGTTTTTTTGATTTAAAATATTTTTATTATTCTCTTTATAAAACATATTTCATAATTATTAAAGAAAATAAAAAATATATTTAATAACAATAATAATAAAATAATTACACAATTATAATTATTCATATCAATTATAGAGAACCATTGGGTTTTTCAGTTATTTTATAAAACAAATTTATTTTTAGGTATATTTCTTTATATGTGAATATATTTAAGTATTGATGTACAATACGGAAATGAAAGTTGTTTTGTGTCGTGTTATGACCAGGCGCATGCACCATATTTGTATCAAGTATTTATAGGAGGGAGACTGAAAAACAACTGCGTCCAATTAAATGCACAAATAATATGTACGCATGGAAGCACATGCATATTAATATTATAGCGAAATGAATGAAAACGCAATTTCATGAAACACGGAAGGGCTTCGTTCTACCTATATAAGCATATCTAATTAATTCGCTCGCTTGCTACGCAGAACCTTCAAGAAAACAAATTACATAATGTCAATTTAAAAATAATCCTCCCTCTTATATATTATGTTTATTTTATATAATATATAATATTAATTAATAAAATTTAAACTTTAGATACTAATTGTTAATTAATTAATAAGAAATTTGATGAGATCAATAAAAACAAATTATAAAGAACTTACAAAATTTTTCAAGCATATCTGAAAGGATTGAAACTTATTGTTGTTTTCAATTAGATTTAAAGCAACAGTGTCACAAGGCTAAAGGCAGATATAGAGATAGAATAGAAGGCATATTCTTGTATAAGCTATTAACCTACTTGAGAATAGTATAGCAACACGAAGACATAAACGTTTCAAGCCATTAAATGTATAGAATCATGTGACTTAATATCTATATAATTAAATCTTTAAGGCTATGTTTAATTAAATAATTATAGAAAATTTCTTTAACAGTTTTACCTACATGTTTAATTATGTTTCTTTTAAGAGTTTTAGTGATGTTGTTAATTTATATTTTGATGAACATTTTTTATTTCAAGTATAATAGAAGTCAATAGGGCTTGTATCCTTTTTCTTTAATATGATATAAATACGTGTTTTATATTTGTTTATATGTGATTGGTATATTAAAAATTATTATTTAATTACAATAATTAATGGCCAGATAATTATTTAATTGGATGATTATCTGGTGATTCCTTATTTTGATTTAACATTCTTAAGCATGAAGTTTAAATTGAATTTAAATGATTTTTATAAAATATATAAAGTTTGTTAATGAAATTCGATGGAATGATGAATAGTTTGATGGAGTTTAGTTGTTGGCATTTTTGGAAGTGTTGGCGTGATATCAATTGATCCTAAGCGGAGTGTATAATATAAGCAAGCATTTAGCAGTTCGAACTGGCGGCGGTTTACGGATTAAGGGTCGGGATTTTCGCCGAGTGAAAATTCGCTTTGCGGGCTGCCCGGGCCGGCAAATCGTAGTTTTGGAGTAGTTTATGGGGGCGGGTTGCATCGACCCAATCCTATTAAGGTCCCCTCAGTTCAGTTTGTTCTGTCCCATTAAGGGCTTTCCCATTGCAATTGAAATGTTTTCTTCGCCGCTTCCAACCAACCGTACAATTAATAAGACGAAATGAATTTACTTAAGCCCAGGACAATGGTATTACCAATAAAAAATAATGTGGATCAAATGCAATTTAACCCAACCCGAAAAAAAAACTGCTTAGATCTTCATAATGAAATTGATCTCACATCGTCGATGACATCTAAAACTACTATTTTTTTCTTTGCGTTATTAAAGATCCAATCAAATAATTATTGCGATATTTTCTTTGATAAATGCTTGGGCGATGGTGCGGATGTGGCAAATTTACCGCCCTCGGGGGGGTTTGAAGGAAGCCTCATATATAATCAATAGGAGATATCCGATGTCTGGCCGTAACAGCCGCAACTAAATCATTACAGTGCGAGGGTGTAATAGTTAAACGATATTGACTTCTGGATGCCAAGTGATTTGTAAGCCCTCAGATAATGGTCTTTCGGGTTTTACCCCCCCATTTCTATAGCCGCACAATGCCTGAATAATTACTCCCGCAGGTGCACTAACACTTCTACCGCATTTCACTACGCAACCACCATAAATATTATTTTTTCCAACCTTCCTACCTCCCACGATTTTTCCTATTATTTTTATTTTTTTTTGCTTTTTCGAGGTGCATGTTCCGACGCGCGTTTCACCCTCTGATTCCTTCTAAACTTAATTTTGAAGACACCCTCCGAATAATTAATTTTAATCCAGACCAATTACAAATCTGCTCTTGGCTTAATGAAATTAGCGGCCGAAAATCTCGTCCAAATTGTAACGTTCATCTTTTTACAATTCAACGTTCCAGACGCAATTTATTAAAATTATAATTTAATCTTACATTTCAACAGCTACATCAATTTTACTTACAACAAAAAAATATAATTTGCAACTTTCCTTTCAACTTCTTCATAAATTAATTATATTTACTAAAAACTTTACAACAATTTCCTTAAAACAATATGGTATGCAATACTTACCATATAACATTATATAATTAATCATTTTATGTACACTCTACAGATACTTGTCGAGTATCATCTAATGTAAGTTTATAAATAAAAGTAAATCGCCTGAAACAAATATTTTATATAAATCTTAACAGGAATCTTACATAAAACCAAAAAGTCTATCCTGATCGAATTATTAAATGATTGTGCTTATTATGAACATATTTTGTTCAATTTGTTCGCAGTCCGAATTATTCGTTAACCGATCACTGTATTATATATATATTTTAATCAGATATGATGATATAGTGATTCATAATGTATGATCAAAAACTAGTAACTGTGGATCATAATGAATTGGAGGTACACAGTTATTAATGCGATTGGATCGGTGAAATGCTAATGTGGGTGATTGGAATTGTTTAATGTTTGATGAAAATATAATGTTTGAATTATTGCTGCATTTCAGGGAATAATTTTAGGACACATATGTACACAAATTCCAACAATCAATGCTTGTACATTGCTATTTAGTGAAAGCGCAGCGTGCTCTCTTTTTTTTGTTGTAGCAAACTCAAATCAAATCAATCCAATCGGATCCCGTGCGCTTTGTTTGGTAATTAGATTGTTCTCGCCGAATCAAAGCTTATTATTTTAGTAAATCATTTTGTTGAATGTGTTTTGTTTCATTTTGCATTTGTTATTTTTATGCCACTGTAAAGCTACAATTTATTTATTTTTTATATTTTTTCTGGGTGTCTATTTGCTCTTGATTTGTCGGGATTTTAATACGAGACGATTTCTCCATTTATTGGAGACATTGGATATATACGAAATTGCCAACCATTACGGTAATGGCAGTAATAAGTTAATGCGCTCGGCAAAGGCGGAAGGTAATGCGATATTCCGGCCGTATAACAAAGCTTATTACCTCCTAGAAGACAATAACGATTTATAAGAAAGACTCTAATCAATTCCTACATCCCAGCAGGAACATATCTGAGATTTATTTATTTGAGAATCGCTTTCGGTTGTGGTTTGAGGGTTTCGCAATGGATGGATGTTTTATTATATGGCGAGTCGATGACTGATTGATTGAGAGTGATTTCATGTTTCGCCAGACGGCACGCGAATCGACGTGTTTGGGGGGAGGTTTGAAGGGTCTAACGGTTGAGGGTGGCCGGGGGCGGCTAAGGGTGGTGGTGGGTTGTCTGTGCAGGGGGGCGGCTTGGGGACCAGGCCGATTACTCGAGTGGCTGGCACAACTGCCCGGCCAGATAGCGAGCCCCGCGAGAAAATTGATTTTCGTTTTGCTTCCACAGTTTAAGATAATTGAACCTGATTGCATAAGAGCTTGTCTTTTTCGTTTTAGCTGCAATAAATACACTCGCCAATAGCAACGCTGCCCCATCGACATTCAAAACACTTTCAAACAAGACCGTTATTGACCGCTACCATCAAATGTTAATATTTTCACTTACATTTCGTAAATCAACATTACATTATTGGTAAAATTATGACAAATTCAAATTAGTTTAATTCTTATTACGATTCTCATTTCGGCTTAACTATAGAAAAATTAGATCTCATAATAGAAATAGGTAAAGTCGGGCTATTGGCTACATTTTAAGAGTTCTATAATTGTTGTTTTGTCTTTTAATATTACAATAATTATGAATAATTGGAAATGTTAATCAAATTGTAATTTTATGTTGTTTTATCAGATTTAGGTAAATGAAGTTAATTTGTTTACTAAATTATTTAAGTTAGTATTATGTCTATAACGTGGTTAACTAATTGTACTTTTTTACAATAAGTACTTGTATTTTTAAATATTTCCATTTAATGTTGCTGATATTATACTTTTCTCTGATAATGATTTCAATAATTGGTTTTATTAAATATAAATTAGAATTTTCATGATATGTCTAATGGAAATTGTATATAAATATAAAGTGATTGGAGCTAATTGAGTTACATAGACGAAAATCAATGATAAAAAGTTATTTGCTCATACATAAAAGATTATATGAAAACAATGGAGGAAACTGTCTGTACTGAAAATAATATACACATTATGCTGTCCATTGAAAGTATGGGCCTTGGGGATATAAAATACGAGTGTACAAACATGGCTATAAAATAAAGCGCCCGATTTTTACAAAATGCATGAGCGTCTCCGATTTCTGATCGAAACAGAAATGTACAGAAAAAAAAGTACTCTAATTGATTTCAGTTGTAGTATGTTAGAAGGAAAAGTTTTATGTGTTTAGTTTTGAACAGGCCGAAGTTCCGTGTTGCCGCGAAGCAAAAATAAATTCCGCAGCAAATGTTAATTTGAAACGGTAATGTCGGGATTCTAGGGGGGAATAAAGTGGAACAAGGATGCGGGACATAAGGTTTGCCAAAAACATATTGGAATGATAAGCGCACCGATTCTTGGCAATGCATTCGGGCCCGTTTAGCTGATTGGATCTTCTACCGAAAGGACCATTGCTTTCTAATTTATTGCAATCCTAATCCTCCACATAATCAAAAGGACAGAAGGGAGAGAAACGTATGTTGCTCTTTTCGGGTCATACTTCTATTCCTTCCTTTCTTACTTTTTCTTTTCATTCTTCCTATTGCATTTAATACTATATTTATATCTTCATGATTCTAATTCATTTCAACAATATCAACAGTTCCATATAGTTCAACAATTTATAATCCGTAATACAACATATTTATATTACATTTATATAATTTATGTTATATGTTTGCATATCTTGTGAAATTTGATTATTATGGATTACAAGAAAAAATACTATATATTTAATATATGTACTAAATTTGTGTTTGAATAATGAAATAAATATTGTAAATGAAAAATCAATATAAAATTACCATTCATTAGAATTGTGAAATTGGATATAATTAGTATCTCTTGTCAACAGTTCAGTAGATATTATTGATTGAAAATTCTAATTTTGATTTGCAATTACGTAGAAATGGCATTGAATTAATTTCGCGGAAGCGGAAAATGCTATTCGGGTCGGTCCGAACGCCGGTAATAGTAGAAAAAGGGATTCAGTTTTGGAGTTGCATATAACTGCCATCCCTGCCTGACCCCCGAGGGCATTGTTATTTGTGTATCAAAGGACAAAAGCTATCGATGAGTGGCCCTCAGGTGACGTTGCAATTGATGCGTGCATATTCCCATTTGAGCAAATGCTCGCAGACATCAATTTTCAATTGGCCGGAAAATTAGTTACTTGCTCGAACGGTTTCAACCATCTACACCCTGTTTAATCCTGTATAAATAATATACGTTTATGGATTGAAATAAATTGCTCCGAGGCTGAACAAAGTATATTATTGATTTAACTAATCAAAACATTTTACTCATTACCAGTTTTCATAGATTGGATCTTCAGTTTTACCTAATTATAATGGAACAATCAAGTTAACTGACGTTTATTCAACCAACAAAAAAGTTATGATTTCTGAAACATATCATTATATTTCCAATAATAATAATTACAGTTTGATATAATTCGACTAATTGCAAAATTAATTATTGGCCATTTATTTTCATGTATATAATAATTATTATTGATGAAAAAAATCCATAATGCAGATTATAGCGGAGAATTATGTCTTTAGCAGAGTAAATTTATTACCTGCTGATGTAATATGATATATGCTTCTGCTCAGACTAATTAATTAACAATGCAGTTCGGTAATTAGCTAAAGAGACTAACGCAGTGCATATCAAATTTTCGCATGTTAGTGAAATTTTCGACATACATTGTTTTATTTCTATAAACTTGGACCTAAAGTTTACATGCTAATTATATTTCAATAACTAAGAATTATATATTTCATATAATTGAATAAAATAAAATTATCGAAGTTTATTCACAGTTATCAAATGTAGTTTTTGAAAGTATAGTAATTAGCAACGAACAACGTTACTCATTGCTCTTGCATTGGAGTTTTTTCGCTTATATTCTGGTTTTGAAAATGATTAGGGTTGGGCATTGTGCGAATCTGTCGGTAATGAATGTGCGATTAGTTTACAGAGAGTATTATGTTGGTAATGAGATGGCGGCATTATATTCAATTCATATTGTTGTTGGAGGGGATGCTTTCTGTATTTCGGTGAAATACAGGAAAGAGGGACGCTGCGGGGTAGTGTGCGGCGCACGGACTAGAGTCGGGCGATGTATTGTATAATCCGGGGTGCGATGTAATCCCTGCAGTCTCATCAGTTTCTCATCTCCTCTCCAACATTATCACTACCCAATCCTCGCCGCTAATTACCACCAACTTCTCTCCAACTCAACTTGGATCTAGTAGCTTCTGATCACTGTTTAGTGTTTGTTGTTCTGTTGTTTGTTTGAACTTCGCCTCCCTTTTGTCTTTCGCTCGGCGACTTTTAACTGAAATCAAATAAGACAAACTGCCTGCCTGCCCTAGAACAAATTTGAAAAAGAACAAAGTTTTGTGGGAGTTCACGTGGTTTCGAAAGCGCATTACCGTGACCGAAACTTATAATTAATTTTTTAAAGTTCATTTTAAATTACTGTTGCTCTCTTTTATATAATGAATAGCCTTTTCGTTATTTATGTAACTAAACATAAACATTGTTCTTCTTAATACTAAAAGTTACACTCTGCAAATTTAAACTAATTAAAAGTTATACATGTTTTTGTCTATTTAGTAATGTAAAATTTGTATAAGATATAAAGAAACTTGTGTACACATATCATGTGTATTTTTGAATATGTTTCACTATACGAGTAAAAATCCGGAAATTTTGGAACTGATTAAACTCGTTAAGCGAGGTTCAATTGTTGAAAAATGTTATGACATAAATAATGTAAATATTTGGATTGACTTTAATTTTAAATATTATAAACTTGATTCCAAATTTAATGGATTTATCTTATTTTGTAATTTAATACAAACTCAAAAACTGAACTTGTGTGTAAGATTGCTGTTGTTTGTTTTATTGGTTTGTTTAGATTGTAACGGAATTATTTTTTCTCTTGAGAAATGAACATTTATGGAAACATATTTGGTATTGATTTGGTCCTTTTTTTGCTGTCTGATGTTTGTTGTTTTTTTTTTGGTGGCCGGATGAAATCAACTGAGACAAACTGCCATAACACGCAGCGAGATATATAGAGATATGCTGTGTGTTTTTTTTTTCGTTGGTAACAATTTTTACGAGCCGCGAATTTCAGTTGATATCAGGCAATCCGGGTCATTTCATTCTGTTGCCTCAGTTGGGGAGGATCGATAACCGAGTGCACAGCGCAACTCGTCCACCCTCAGACTTACCCCCATGCATCCGGATACACACACATAATACAGTAAACTATAAGAAAAACGAATGCATAATCGAATCACATACACACATAGACATGAACGGAACGCACACAAAAGTTTGCTCTCCCTTCGCAACAAATTGAGCGTGAATTCACCTGAAAATGGCCAAACGCATCAACATAAATTAACTTTTACAGCCCTTGATGCACACTCACATACACATAGACGCACACAAACGGCGGTATATAAAAGGGGGGAAATGTTTTCAGGGAGTTTCAGTGTTTCAGTAATGAAAGAAATTTTGAGTGGTTTTCAAAGAATCCCCTTTCCATTTGTTCGCCTCTTTTCAAACGTACTATCTCGGATATTTCTCGCGTTTAATTAAAATTACAGAATTTCAAGGTAATTTCCTCTTTTATCTCTTCTATACAGATTGCGCCAAAAAGGAACAATTAAAATGTTTCATTATTACGTGAAATAAAGTATTATATCAAATGAACGAACAAAAAAAAAACATCAATTCTTTCTTGTAACTGAATAGAATTTAACGTATATCGCAAAAACCAATTTAAATATATTATTCCGATATATTTCCAATAAACAATAATAAATAAAACGAATAAATATTCAAATTGTTTATCTGAGTATATATAATCAAAACGCTTGTTACAGAGCTGTGGCAAGTAAATGTAAAATTTATTGCATTTTCGAACAATTATAATTTCAATTAATGAAATTAAATATTGATCTATATAATTAGTAATTTATTAATTGCGAGCCACTCATTCTGCCCTTGTCCGTATCAATCCGCTTTCGACATTCATTATTCCCAGCTCCTTCCTATCTCTTGACATTAGGTCTAATGGCTCCATGAATCTACAAAATCACCACATAAGCGCCACTTCCTGATTCCATAATCCATCTAAAATATATTATCCTTAAATTCGTACCCACATTCTTCCCTTAGCATTAACTTAAGATTAGGGATTTCCAAAGAACAAAAACACAGTTTTTTTTATTACATATGGTTTCATTAAACCACCAAATGTGAAAGCATCAGTTTAGCACAATTTATAAAAAAAAAATATAATTGGTTAAATTTCCCAAATTGAGCATTTTTAGTTTTATCTCTAAAATATTTGAAAATTATTTCTATTCTTAAACACAACTTCTTTTTTTATAAATGTCTTTTTATTATAGTCATATAGTCCGATTTTCATAATTTCCGAGTATTTCTATCTTTAATTATTAAAAGCTTTGTATATTTTTTTTATAAAACAAAAGTACTTTCAAAGCAGGTTACAAAAAAAGTTACTTGATAACTTTTACTCTATCCAATTATTCACTGTCTATTATTAGACTAAAATTTCTAAACTAGAATGAATGGTTGTTGTTAATTATTTATAAATTACTATTTATTTAGTGCATTTTCTAATTCATCTTACAAAATAATTAAGTATTTATAATAGGGAGTCTTTCATCTTCTATTAATATTGAAAACATAACATTTACAACTTTCCGTACAGCATATTTGCTCTAATCAGGAAATTGCGGTTTTCACTAATGAAGGAAATTATCCAACTTCCTCAAAGACACTCTTCCTCTCTCTATCTCATACTTACAAAGTCTGTCTCATGCTTTTTTGGCCCTGTTTGCACATAGAAAGGTACAGGTTTGCGAATTATTTGTAGAGTTTAATTAAACAGAAAGTAAATTCATTTGGGTCGCTTCATCAAACGAAAATGACTAGCGATATCTTCTAAACACAAAGATCGGTCATACATTAAACCCTTGTGGTGGTTGTTGCGGTATCGATTACATAGGCATCGAAAGGAAAAGTGACTTCCACCTGACCTACAAAATGTGACAATGGCAAGGCTATCGGGAAAAAAAATGTGTTTAATCGATCAGGAAACGCTTTAACAAAACATTCTCTTCACTTTCCGCACTTCCGTGCAAAACTTATTATAAATTAATTTGCAAATGTCGTGCACGATTATAATATTTGATTATACAATCGTTTAGTATATTTCTGTCCGCCATCGAATTATACGTTATGCAATAATCATATGCGAATGACGATTTAGTTATAATGCGAACGTGAATTTTGATAATAAATCTCTGACAACCTCCACACACCTGACACATACATGGAATGATGAACATATTCCACACATGATTGAGTATGAATGTAAGTCATTTACATAGATTAATAGCATAAAACCGGAGCGTGAGTTTCATGCACCATATTTTAATGCCCGACCCTCTTTGTTACTGGAGTCGACACTTAGATGTTCAGCAATTCAAATTGCTGTGCTAATGAACTTCTTTTTACAAATATATTAATTTACTACCTGATTTACACCTGATTTAATTTTCACATCATTTGTAGTCATCTTTTACCTTTCAGATTTGTATCAAATATTAAATAATTTACATTTTTTTTGTAAATTCTTATTAAGAAGGATGAACTAGACAGTTGATAATGATATTTGAGTCAAGAATTAAATGCAATTTAAAATAAAATAAAAAAATGAACGTTCTGGAGTGCTACGAGCAAAGAGCAAACACGGAAGCTCGCGTATCCCGTTTATCTGATTCCCTATAAAATTATATATTTCAAATGTGAAGTTTCACGTAAATGGCTCGTCGAATAAAAATGGTTTATATACACCGTTTTATAGATAATTTTATATTCGACATCGTTAGGTTGATTTTAACTTTCAGTCTCGGATAGTTTTATGCAGTCATAACTATGAACTGACAATGCACATTGCTCGTTTTCACAATTCCTCCTCCATACAGAAATTTACATATATTACATAACGCAAACAATCATAATAATTGCGTCATAATCCACGCGCATATCATATGATATCTAAATTAATATAATAAGTCTCATCTTGATTATTACTAACTTAAATATTTATTTAAATTTATAAACAGTTGTTTAAAATACTTTAAATATAGGAAAATACAAAATATTGTTATTATTAATAATAGATTTTTTTTTCATGTGTAATTAAGAAAGGACAAACTATTGATTGTATTAAAGAAGTAAACTTTATGATCTCTGTAAACTACAGTGACTGCTATCGCTATATTCACTCATTATAATGTTCTTGACGTAAGACCCTTCCTTACGTACTGATATTTACCCTATAACTTTCCCCAAACCAAGTTCCCCCAAAGTTCGCTAATCTCTGCTTGTGCCACTTCTGCTTGTTTGCATATGTACAAGAGATGCTTTGTGAAGATGAATATTAGTTGGTGCACTAAATCAGAATCAATTCTTTAAAACATCCGCAGTTTAAATACTTGCGTCTCACACTCAACTAGAAACGAATAAATTAGTTATTTTATTAAACTAATAATTACATCATTTCGCAAGAAGGAAATCATATATTTTAAAGAAAATTAAACAATAGAACTGTTGGAAAATGTCAAATGTCTCTTCATACATGAAAATTAAAGGAAACTGTTTAAGTTACTTATTGTCAATGTGATCAAATGGAATACAGTTATGTAAGCAACTCCAACTAGGAATAATTAAGCCATCGTAAACCAAAACTCTAGAAACATTAGCGTACACATATTATATGTGTTATATACGTTGAGTGCAAATTAATTTATGTTGAATTGAAGTTTTAGATGGAAACAATCAAGTACATATGATGTATATAAGAGTGCTATTCACAATAATCTAAAACTACAGTTAAAACTGTCTAAAGTTTAGTTTCTCTCATCTATACCATAGAATATTATTTTAGAGAAAAACCTTGGACAAGTTGTTGATACTTCATCAACCTGGACTAATTAAAATATAAGCAAGAGCTTGCAAATGAAAAGTACCAGTCCAATTAGTGTCATTTTGAATATATTTTGAGAAGTCTGCTATAGCTATGAAAAAGTATAAATATATGTGCAGACAGGATAAGTGGTGCGTCATTTGTATAATTGGTATTTTAAGGGAATCGGTCTTAATTTCGCCGCGTCGAAATATATATTGCACGGTCGCACAATGCGTTGAAATATGGATATTTTGTAAATTATGTAATCGACAGAAATACAGGCAGGCGGCGGCGGCGTTCCACTTACATTATGTGCTAAATAATGCCGGGGGCTTTGTTTTCCTTACGCGGCGGAAACGAATTCCTGCTCGGTGGATGAATTATATACCATAATTATACATTCCATTCGCGTCGCTTTATTTTCCCTTTTTTGATTAATACGCCGAATGATTAACATGATTTGTATATGATTTTATGCAGACGTACACACTGTTTCGGGGGTGGACGCTTTCCCAAAACCGTATCGCACGCAACGCCAACACTTCTCTCTATAATATGTATGTGTGTATTTTTTTAAATACTTTTGCTTTTTGTTCGTTTAGTGTTTTTGTTTTGCGAAGTGTTTGTATACTGCAAAAAAAACGGCGCTAAACAATAATAAAAAAAAAAAGGGAAAACACGCAGTTCAAACTTTCGCTCTGCACTTATTGGAAGTTCATTCATCATTTTCCAGAGGCAGAAAGTTTTTAACATAACAAATCAAGTATAATTCATGAGGTTTCTCCGCCACGTATACTTTTTTTTCTTTTATTACAACTCAACTTTTATTTTTCGCCCGTGAATTGATTTCTTTCCATTTCAAAATAATAACAGAGGACGAGTGGATGAAAAAAAAATGTATGGAAATCAACCAACAAAATCAATTACTCTCTTTGAAGAATGTAAATATCTCAGACATATACATTTATTATTAAAAAAATATTGCTTTCTCATGCAGTCTCAATACGTTACAGAAGATATAAATAAAGGCTGATCAACAATTGTTTTTGTTATTTATTTGTTTGATGAAACTGAAATTGACTGAATTATTTATATGTATCATACTATTATTTATTTTATAAATTTAAATATTTTTTTATCATTACGTTGCAACTAAGAATATTTTTGATTAAACATAGGGAATTTATAAAGCTGAAACTACCTGTATATGCGTTATTATTTTTTGATTAATTACACTGCAACATCTACCAATAAAATATTGTCAATCAAACAATGCTCGCATATGTAGCGCTCAAATAACTATGGTAACCAATAATGAAATAATCGTAATATGAAGTTTTTGTTTGTTTTTTTTTGTTATGTTTGGGGTAAAAATGGCATGTAATGTAATTATCAGTTGGATGTGGCTTTGTTTGTGGTGTAATTGTAGTAGACTTTAATTACAATGTGGAATTTGCGTTCGGTGGTGTCACCAAAACGCAGCAGTAACACAGCGGTGGTGCCAGTAACGGCAGTAGCAGCAGCAGGAGCAGAAAAATAATGAAAGGATTCCACATTATGGCTGAAGAACACGCGTTAATTAATTATTCAAACAATTACCACTCTCATGGCCTCGTTTTTTGTCCATTACATGCGGCCGCCGCGGGTGAATTAAAGTGCAGACCATAAAACGAAAAAAAAATACGAGCAGATAATAGAAAACCCTTTTCTCGGCCCCTAATGTACTTATAATCATACTTTTATTTTCGATTTGATTAGTAGTTGTTAAATCTATTTATAAAGAGGTTTCTCTACTAAATCATAAGGTTCAAAGACTTATGTTATTGTGAAAATTGATGATAAAATGTTTACTATATTTATCATCCATGATTTCGATAAAACTAATTATTAATATGGCATACATAGAAAAACCCATTCATCCAATCACTATCTTCAATACGCGCTGCTTAACTTTCGTAAGCGCTCACACAACTCCTCTTGTTTCGTTTTGAATTATTATTTATAATAGTTGTAATATCGAAGTTTATGCACTTAAGAAAACCAATGCCCTCGTTCCTATTTTTGTCTCCGTCTTTGCGCTTGTATATATAGATTTTTTGTTGTTGTTTGTGTGTATTTTGTCGTGTACACAAAAGCGGTTTCAGGCTAAATTCATTTGCCAACAATAAAAGCTTGCGTTTCTATATTTTTAAGAAAATCTGTAAGAGCCTTCAATAATAATAATCTGCCCTGGTAACAGATAAACACGAAAGCCAATAAATTTCATCCCGCAACAAAGGATTTTGTTCGGCAGAAATAATCTCTACTATTAAAAATGATTGTTCGTCGGTACAGAATTTTATTCCATGCTTTTCCATTGTGAACCGAAACATTTAATCCGCATTCGTTTGTACACTCACTATGCTCATTTTTTAACTCCTGTGAATAATACATTGAATACAAACAGTCAAATATACAACAAAATCACTTTTATAATCTTATCTGAATGGTAATAATATGTGTATTAAGTAGCATCCACGTTGCGTGACATAAGAAATAAATACTATTAGATATATTCGTTTCTATTGTATTGACGTATAGTTATTATGGTTACCTTGGAATTTAATAAATCGAGCAGTCAACTGCAATTATAAATACAGAGCATTCAAATTTAAAGAAATTTGTGTATTTTTGTTACAAAAATTATTGATCTTAAATCGCAAAAAAATATTTTGTGTAAAATTTATTAATTTAAGTAATTTCCTTCTTAAGTGAAAATATCCAGAATCTATTATTAAACTGACAAAATTTAAAATATTTTGAACATGTAAATAATTAAATGTTCATATTTAATTTCTTATTTATCTATAGTTTTTGTCAGAGAATTAAAATAGCAAATAAATATTTTAGTATATATGAATAATGTTGGCTATAACCAGTAAACAAAGTTATTATTTATATTTTTAAAACACGATAGGTGTATGAATCGTTTCAGTACAAATACAAGAGTCACGCATGTTTTGTAAGATCATTACTTTTCTTAATTTTTACGTATTTAATAACAAAACATATATTAATCTAAATCGTAATATTTATGTGAACCTTCATATTGTTTAATTCTTTAACAGGAATATCATGTTATGCAATATTTGCGCATATTTTGCGTTATTTATTCTGTGGGGCTTTCTGTGAGCTTGCCATGTTTGCACGCCGTGCCACTTATTACAGCTTATGTCATCATAAAACAAAACCTTTCATTCAAGACTTGATTTATTGATCGAGGAGTCCTTGACATGAATAAGGTTTGCACACATCCAGGCTAATTTTTCCCCATATAATTTATCAACCTTCTTTTATTTTCAACGTTCGAAATTACTAATTTAAATTATTTTAATAAATTACTTCAGATCATGCAATTGCTGTATATATGTATTGCGACTGGAGCTCTAAAGGCCATAACTTCCACTTAAGTACTACATCTTGATATGGGGAGTATTTCTACCCCTGATTAAGTATTTATTTATAGGTGCGGTTTTATGTTTACAATCTATTTACAAACACTTGCTGCGATAGATAATTATCGCTCCTTTCGGTATATTATACTTTCTGTTGCTGTGAGAGAGAGCAAGAATTGAATTAAGAGTCTTGCGACTCGGGTTGGTATATAGAAGTGTGTGACCAAGAAAAACTAAATCTTCAGCTTAACTGGCTTTCTGCTCTGCTTCGGCCTAAACATTCCGAACACGTATTCTCTTAACACGTATCTACTAATCACTTGTTTAGATAACCTTAGTGAGAGTCAGTTACTTCTCCTTTTTTTGTACACCTTAATTATCAAAAGCTAACGAAGGGCTTATCTCGGAAGTCACTTCTCTGAAGACATCTCTCCGGTTCTCCTTCTTTTTTTGTTCGTCTTCGTTTACAAACTGCTCGGAGATGTCGTGTCGCCCCATAATTATATACGTACATGGGATGGGGGATGGGGTTTGTACGTAAATTTAAATGCAACGCAAACGGTCGTGTTGTTGAGCATTTCAAGTCGAGCTAGGCTCGCGTGTTCGTCGAGTGTTTAATTAATTAAGACCGTAATAATTCATTGTAGTCCTCCAGGATGTCAAATGTCTTAATTCCCGCGTCCTATATTTCGTTTTCCTAATTATTAAGTTGTCCCCGCAGGCAGCAAGGAAGGCTTTGGGAAAAGGGGGAGAATTCAATTTACCCACTGCGACTAGATAATGTTTGTTGATAACTTGCAAATTTCAATTTGTTACCTCCTGGGCCGAAGATTTATAATAACTCCGTTCCTTCTCGCCTCCCTTTTCCCTACTCTCTCTTTCACTTCCTTTTTTTATTATGTTTGTGGACCTAAATCAATTTTACGTTCGGATTTTGAGGATTCATTGCCGCCCTTTTTCCATGCCCGATAGGATATCATCTTCAATTTCCTGCTACGAACGTTTGAATTTATACTCCTTTTAATTCACACAAATCATTCCACTATGCACTCAGCGTACAAATGTTAGCTCTTCTTTTACAATTCCTACTACCCAATCCACACTTCTACCATTAATAAATACTATACCTAATTTAAATCACCTAACAATAAATACATTGCACATAAATAATTAAAATTAGCTTAATTGCTTTCAGTTTTCAATTTCCGCTTTTTTTTATTCTCATAAATTATCGGACAATAAGGGATTCGGTTCTTTTGCCAGCACACTAAATCCAACCACCCTTTCCAAATAGTTCAGTGGGAAACAGAAAGCGATCATTTAATTGCTCGATATGAAACATTATTAGTCGGCTTTGTTGCTGCCACCATAAATTGCGACGCCAAAAATTCTGCACGTTCGTGGAATCCCAATAACCTAATTAGCACTAAATCACTGGATCCGGATACGGGCATCACCTCAATAGTCCTTTCAGAATGGATGTTAAGTATTTGCAGTTACTCTTTTTGTGCTGCCAAAGTGCCACGGGAAGAAGATTTTATCGTTGAGACTTGAGACACAAAGTGGATGTGTAACTTAGTCCTGCACTATAAACATTTTTTTTTACCAGAGTGGAAAGATAGATAGCCTTATTTATTTTGCTTACAAAAAATAGAGAGAGAGTGAGGAAAGGGAGGCGCGCGCCAGACAAGCTCCAGGCAACTTCATACATATTTACAGATAACTTTTTTATATTCAGGTGATGAAAAGCCGCTAAAACTTTTGTTTATCCTGGATTTTTTTAAAACCTTTTTCATTTTCGCCCACCGCTAAGATTATACATTTCAGTACGTAAACAGAATGACATCTTCACTAACCCTTCTCCAAATGTCCAATGTTGGAATAACAAACGATGTATTTGAAACGGTTGTTTCTATATTATGATTAATATATCAAAATTAGTATAAAGGGATGGAAATACTGCATTCAATAACACTTTACATATAATTTTCTATATTATTATTACAACAATAGCTTTCAATCCGTGTTTTCTTTTCAAACATAAATTCCTAGGTTAATAATTGTACTTAATAAGTTATTTGGATAATATCGCTTATATATATATAGACTTAAGCAAGGTTAACGAATTAGTGAATTTAATAAAAATAAAATTCTTATAAAATGTATTCTAGACCATGTAGGTTTCAGTAAATTATATAAAATTTCAGCCTTTGAATCAAAAACATTCTAACAAAAGTCATCATAAATCATGGATACAAATAGTTCAAAGTAAATGTATCAAGAATGAATTGCAGTTATATTTGTTGAATAATAATTCATATTTATACGTGTGTACATTACAAAAATTCAATGGAATATCACCTACTAACTAAT
Source organism: Nicrophorus vespilloides (assembly GCF_001412225.1). Classification (NCBI taxonomy): domain Eukaryota; kingdom Metazoa; phylum Arthropoda; class Insecta; order Coleoptera; family Silphidae; genus Nicrophorus; species Nicrophorus vespilloides. The sequence continues at coordinate 257,901 of NW_017096476.1, forward strand.
GTAGTTAATGTCTTCTAAACGTATATTAAAATTTTATTTGAATTTATTTTATTATATTAACGGTCATTTGGAAGTAAAACCTAACTATACAAATTATTTTAAATATCGATTATATTCAGTACAATTATAGAAAGAATTTACTATACTGTTATGGTTTATAATAAGTATAATGTAATAACTCTTCCATTTTTTTTCTTTAAATAATTTATTACAGTACACACGTATACTTTTACCCCAAATTATCAGTATACCACTGTAATAGGTTTATGTCACGCATTCGATAGAAAAACCGTTCCTTATGTAATCAAAAAGTAATCAATTATTATATGTACCATAATGTATATATTTGTGTTATTGGAATTACTAACCAATTAAGTCAAATATATTTTAGTCGTTTTCTCATGTTTTTATAATACTAAGCACTTTGGCAATTGTATAGAGAACTTGAGAATTTATTTTGTTGTGTATTTTTAGAAGATAATTGAATTATTAATTATTAATTTATTTTTTATTAAAATAAAATGATTAAGAACAATATATAATGTGCATAGAATGAAAGATCTGTAAGGAGGCAGCAAAAAAAAAGTGTTCGTAAGTTTAGTAAAATTCTTAAAATTATTTGCCGTTAATTGGAGGAGTAACCCAATTCTGCAAGTTCGCAGATATTCAGTTCCCCCGAGGACATTTCTCGAGCGCCATTCGTTTTTACAGTAAATTAAACCGAAAACGACTCGCAATTTTTACTAAGAACCCTCTTATCCCTCGGAACCTCCAAGAATTCCTCTGGTATGCGTATTTTCAGGCGAATAATTATATTTAATGGTCTTGCCGAAAATTCAATTGGCCGCAAAATTATAATTATTATCAAGCAACAGAGAGCGAAGGTCTCTTGAACAAAAAAAATATAATTAATACAATATGTATATAGAAGTGGTGGAGAAAAGGAAGCGCGATATGCAGAAAGTTTATTGATCAAAGCAATTACAGATTCCACGAATAGCTGTGAATAGTTTGACAAAGTTTCAAAATTTAATTGCTCCAATGGAAAATCGCTTCGGCAATTTCGATTTTGCAATAAATACCCACTCACTCTCTTACGTTTTTCGCTCTAATGTAGCTAGACTTTATATGTGGCCAATAAATAACATAATATTTTATGGCGGAAACATTAAAATTTATCGCTGCATTGGCGATTTGATATTTTGCTGCAACTATTGGAATTATATCACAAGCAAATCCTGGTAAACAGATAAACGGCTATGTGATAATTGCTGTTTGCACTAGCGCTTTCTACATGAATTAAACATCACTCAAATCGCAATGCAAATCCATTACATTTTACTATTTAATAAACACTATCGTGTTGATGACTACTTTATACAATGTGGGGGAGTACTGTTTAAGTATTTACGGATTTTTTGTTCTCTCTCTCTTTCTTAGGTTTCTTAAGTTTCATAAAAGTCTTCTCGTGTTTGCCGGATAAGTTTGTTGTTTATCGAAACTTTATGTTGATTTAGCAACTCTCTGGAAACATTTTTTTATCCATACATGTTAGTACTTTTGCGCTTGTCTATTTTCCGATATTGACTGATTGAAACAAAACAAATTTCAAAGATATTTTCACTTTATACATATAATATTAAATATTTGGCGCATATGGTTATATAGCCTTTTGCAGCAGTTGAATTTTATTTTATTTTTATTATATTGAGTTTGTTATTAATTTTATAATTTATTTTTACAATACGCCGACGAAATTGAGCAGTAACAAAAACGCGCACTAATTCTTATATGAAATGCACAATTAACTTATTTTAAATCAAGAAATGTATTTATTTATATGGTTACATAAATAAGTACATTAGATATTTTTTTTATCATTTAGTAACAACATTTGATAATATTTCATTGCAAAAGCGTTTCTAAATTTACATAAAAGTGGTTAGAAACTATATTAAACGTAATATCTATATGCTATTTTCAACTTTTATAAAGATTACGTACATAATTCTTTGAATAATATTATGCGATTTTAATACGTAACGCGATTTGCTTTAATAGAATTTAGATATACTCTATGTTAAGAACTAAGTTAATTTTCTTTCCACTTTATTTATGAGTGTTATAAAATGAATGATATGCTTATTTACTGATATATACAAAAAAAAAGTTAAAGAAAACATATTCCAAAAAGTGCATTGTTTAATGTTTTTAGGTCAAATGGATTGGACCTAAATTTGCTTATGATAATAATAAATATATCTAATAATTGGTTTTAGTTTCCATGACTTCCAGAATTACTTAAATACTTGAAGTATAATAATAATTAATTGGCCAAACATCAATACATAAGAAGAAGAAAAAAAAAGTACAATTTATACATAAATAAATTTTAACATACAATAAAAAAAAATATATACTAATAGGCTGGCCAAAGGGCTAAACTTCTTATTTTTTTCATTTAAATAGATAAATTTCGAACATTAAACTAATCAAATAGTATTTCAAGGTCCAATCGGAACCTAGTTTTCGCATCTATTCGCAGCGAATAGATTAAATGTAGGACGATGAGTCTATTTGTTTTGCATCCCCGGGGCACTTTAGCCATTATTCATCCAGCGAAGATACACTCATTAATTCCCCATGCATTAGTTTCGCCAATCAGCAAACAAAACACTTGTCCGCATCACTTTATTCTAATGCACTTATCGTCAGATTACAGCAAACACTCGGTCTAACAATTCCCCAATTAAATTTCTGTACGGAATGCGACATTTGCATGGTTTTATACCCGGCGCATCCACCGATGGCGCACAATATTTCGCCTGACTGACGGACGAACCGCCTCCTGTGTTGCGTAAATACATTATGACGTCTTTCCATCGCATGCCTGTGCAATGCTTCCAGAAGCATGTGATTTACAGTTTTAATAATAAATTCTCTACCCCTAAAAAAAAAACAAAATAAATAATAAATGTGCACCATTCATCAAGATTTCATGTACAATAAATTTTATTTTAATATTTATTTTTTTTGTAATTTTTTAACATTTCACATCTATTGGTATTCGAGGTTTCGCGTTGTTGTCAAAAATGTTTATTTATTAATAGTTCCACAAATAATAAACCGATGCATGCTACAAAAGTAATGAGCAATGTGTATGTTTCATGCGGAAGTTCTTGTAGTTTCCCAGAATTTGAAATTATTGTAAGTAGTTGCGTTCATGTATAATTCAGGCTTAAAATAGCTGCATGTATCATTGGTTATTGTAGCTCGAAATCGATGGTGGTTTTATGGGCGAAGTGGAAAGAATAACAAGTTTTCACATTCGAAGGAAACGAACTCGTAATGCACACACATGCACCGTATATTCCTGTCAACTCGCGTTGGCAATATATCATAACTATTGTCATCATCCCCATTGTTCAACCTTTCTTCATCAACAGTTTTAATCAACATAACATATATTTTTTTGGTTTGCATTTCGTCAATAATTTTCATTTCTTATTGTTCCAGGGGAGTACTGCTGCAGGGCAAACAGCAATTGAGTGAGGCCATATTCAGTTTCCAAAGGGCCATTCATTTTCGCCCTTCACTTGCGTGTAAGTCTTCTATTATTATTAATTATTTTAAATTCTTCTATTTGCAACTGGTATAAAAAAATAAGTTTGTTACTTATTTATAGCGACACAAGAGATTAATTTTCTTCTTAAAAAACAACTATAATAAGAAATAATAGTTATTTTGTTCGAAGCATGAAACTAACTGATTATTAGTATCACATTTTACCGAAATATGTCGTTTATATCTAGGTCGCTTATTGTGAATTTACTGTATTTCTCTTTAATAATTCAAGTATTGTATCCACCTTTCATATATTCTTTATGTGGGTCGTAAAATACCCATGGATTTTCGTATTGTGTTTGAATTTTTGTGGGATTTTGGGGTTATTTGAATGGAAGGGAAGTTGTTAAATTGCCGGAAGCGAAGCAAAGCACGCTTGTGAATATCCTAGACCGAAGGGGTGAATCTTTGAATAGTTTATTCCCAATAATCAAATCACGGAGGACGGTCAGCCGAAAACCCTCAAACACAATCATCCGCAATTAACCCAGTCTTGGAATTAATTAAATGCAACTGTAGAGAAAAACCGAGTTAGCCAGTAATGAAAATCTAAGCGATGAAAACTTAAAGCGGTTATAACCATAACAGTTTTTAGTATCTGCAAAAATCGAGTGCATAACCGGATTATAGATATAAATTGATGATTTGTTCTAATTTCTTTTAATTTATGTTATGTTAATAAAAGAAATGAATATGTACTGAAGTTTTCAGAATTGGTATATAACAGTTTTGGTGGGTGCAAAAATAGAATGAATTACCGGATAATTTAAAATGTACTGAATTTTTCAGATTACGTTACATAAAATTATGCACCTCCGGGCTGGTTATAACTAGTACCAATTCATAAAATGCATTGAATAAATTCGGTTTCAATGAAATTTTCTGCATGAAAATGTAGCCTTTGGAACATACTGAAGAAAAGAAATATAGAATTTATGTATGTCCCGTTTTTGTGCGAGGCTGTGGAAAGGAGAGCTAATTTTTTGCCTTTGTGCGGTTTCTTTTTGGGCAGCTAGAGAAGAAGTAGTGTTACAATTGATGCTGAAATTTCTTGAATTCGAAATGTTCCACTTATGGCTGCAGGAAGCGAAAAGAAAATCGCCGTTGGCTTCGCGCGAGCACAAAAAGGATCTCGGCGAGCTTTTCGGTGGGGGAAAAAGAATTTTTTTTGCTCTCCTTATTTTATTCCGCTTGATTCATAGTATGCAATTTATACGGTGGCAAAGAAAAGAATATAATTTATAGATTGTCCCGGGATTGATGGCGCAACAATATTTTTCCACCCTTTTTCCAATAGATTTACTGTCCTCGACAAAAGGGAACAGAAATATATTTATTCCTATATTGCAGATTAGTTTCTTCTTATTTTTTTATCACGTCCTTAAGCGCCTTTTCACGTGCTAATAAGGGAGGAAGTAATAATGGGAATTGTATTTAGTTAATTACGTACAGAGCAATGACTGGACGAGGGGTTGGATGTTCTATATTTCTCCTTTTTGTTCACGTCTTTCTTTTCCTCCGCCTAAAACCATTCGCTGTAATTAGAAGGCAAAACTTGAATACTAAAACGCAAGGAACCGGAATGGGCTTTGCATGCATTCGCACCAGACAAAACTCTCGCGTTTCTTTTATTGCGTTCCAAGCTTGGAATTCCTGCTGCTCGTGGATGTATTTTTCGGTGGCCATCGAAGCCATTAACTCTTGCGGTGTATTTTAGCTCCCCAAGAGGATATACACTATTTTATCTATAGCGAGAAATAAGGCCAATGCAAATGCAACGTACGCATATTAACATAAAATTCCCCTTTTAAACTTTCCCATTTTCTTTTCGCACAAAAAAAAAGAACTGAGGCCGCGGATGAACAAAAATAAAGAGGGTGAACCAAAAAAAAGAGAAGCGCATCACAATTTAAATACAGCGCGAAATATGTAGCAAGATAAAACTGGATGTTGGAAAAATCCTGAAGGAATATTTTTCAGAGAGCTTTTCCATGTCGAATACGTGTATTGGGGCCCTCCTAGAACTTTCACCCTAATATGGATAGCTGTACCAGACCTTTTAAATATTCTGTTTTCTAATTTGTAACATAATAATGTAATTTAAAAAAATAATTAAACTGTGATTTAAAAAAAAATCAATCAATAATTATAAAAATGTATTTAGTATAGATATAATTATAATAATACAATAAATTATTATTATACATCAAAACAGGAATAGAAATTATATTAAAATTCGTATACAATGAGTATTGAATTATTAAATTGAAAATACGCACTTAAATAATTTGTCAATATTTGAAATATTAATAACAATATTTATTATAAAAGTTATACATAAACAAATACAAAAATATTACACATTTATTTAATAATAATATTATTTTATAGGTATATTATTGATGCATAGAAATTTATATAAAAAAATGGTTGAGTAGAAATATATGTAGTAGTATTATAAGCAGACACCAATTTAATGAATTGCATAAATCAACATTACGTAGAAACAATTAAAGGCGTTGAGTGTTTCGATCAACATTGCCTATGGATGCGCTGCGGAATCTACAATTTCTGTTATAGTTGTTATTTTACGAGACTGTGTTTATTGCTTTATTGAAAATGAATGCACACATGCTGTTTGTTTTACATATTTGAGTTTACTAATAAATTATCATTGAGTTAAATTTTAGCCATGTTCACTTGTTTATTCAGATCTTTATTTTATTGTTCCAATATTATCAAGCTTATTGACAGCTCATTAACCTTATTAATATATCTACATTATTCAATTAGTAGTTACATATATATCAGCACGGTGGCAATCACAAGCCCGACAACCGAAATTCCGACTATATCAAAATCCCGACTATATCGAAAATATCTACTATAACATTTTTATTATGAATAATTCAACAAAATCAAATAAATTAATAATAATTTATTGTTATTACGCTCCGAAATAATTTAAAAATGTTATTGTAAAAATTTTCGATATAGTCGGGGTTTTGATACATTCGGGTTTTTGATATAGTCGGGATTATGTTTGTTGGGATTATGGTTGTCGAGATTCTGATACAGTCGGGATTATGGTTGTCGAGATTTTGATATAATCGGGATTTCGAACGTCGGGATTTCAATAGACGGTCTTTCGGTTGTCGGGCTTGCGATATAGACCCATAGCAGCATTATTTCGCATAGTGCGGCTTTAATCAGTCCAAGTTTTACTAGTTTAAAAATTGAAACATAAACTAAATTAAAAAAATAAGTCTTTTTGTGCGATTTTTCAGATATTTGGTTTTTTTTCTCAAAAAAACGAGAAATATAAATTTTGAAAATTCTGGGAAATCAAGGGAATTTGATGTAATTGGAAATACTACACAATATTTAATAATTTTTGATAATACTCGCGCCCTGAAATATCTATATACTACTCGCGCGGTGTATTTTAAGAAAAGAACTTTTTCATGTTAACTAATGCTTTTTTATTAGATTCATAACTATTTGTAATACATCAGCATCGTCTGCTATTACACCAACAACTTCTTTGTGTCGCAATCAAAACAATATTACACCGGCGTTTAGTAAACACTTTAGGCATATGTTACGTTATGTGTCATAGATGGGGGATAGATAATATAGTTGTGGTATCATTTCTTAGAACACCAATACTTTTTACACCGGCGCGAGTAGTTAAAGTTTAAGAATTATATAAGATTTCATGTTAATAATTTGATGCTGATGCCAAATTTTGGTGATGATATATGAAATTTTACAAATAGTAATGTTTTATAATAACGTAGTTATTAAAGTAGTAGTGAATAATATTTGTGATTTAAATACATTGATTTAAATAAACGTGGTTATAACAAAAAAAACTGGAGCATTTCGAACCATAATTAATAAACTTTTGAAACTTAAATCATTTAGCTCGCAACTGCACACACCGAAATTGATTACTAAATTGCGGAATTCCATTGTGAGCGTGTAATCCGTGCAATGTTTTCGGCAGAAGAAATGTTGATTAATTAATTTAAGCTCCGTGCTTTATTACCATAATTACATTTGAACAAATCTGCATGCGTTAATAGAAAATGATATCCCATTTATGCACCATTAGTACGATATGTATATGTGAATTTATTTCGAACACACACACACTCAATGGAACACACGCAATTCTAGAACACAATAATTCCAAATGCAGTGAAACAATTGTGCAGAGCGCGAATTTGCCAACGTGTTTACCTACCGACGGACGAAACGGAAACTTTTTAACGCAATTTCCCAGGAGCAATTTTGCAACAAACTGGCTCCGCGTTTTTCCTTTTTCTATTTGACTTTCGGCGTGTTGCAACGAAAGCCAAAAGGGCGAGATATTAAAATAATTGTAAAACAAACAACGGACACAGCAAAAAAAATACAACAATAACAGGAGAGACAAGCCATGAGCAAAATAAATTAATTGTGTAAAAAAAAATATATAAAATAATATCGTGTGAATGGATCTATAAAAAAAAGAACACGCCACATAACATCAAACGGCACATGCAATTGTTCATGTGTTTTTTTTTGCAGGACTAAATTAGATATCATTAAAATTAAATTAAACTAAATATAAACATACATTTATTTACGTATTTCCTTGTTTAAGGACCTTGAATTCTAACATATTTATTATTGAGCCTGAAAAAGTATAGGTCAATATCCCTTTGAAATAGTTCAGTTTTAATCTTCTTGAAAATCTATGAAGTATCTGCATTATAACTTCAATAGAAAATTTATCAATAGATTTCAAGAAATATCAAAACATGAATTTTCTATTCAGCAAAATAAAAATAAATCCGATAAAATGATCGTTTCTTTCTGTGTTTTATAATCGCGATTTAGTGATATTTTATTTACTTCCTCGATTAGTCCGGTTTTAAACAGTCTGGGATATTGGCATTACCCGGACTAAGCGAGGTATTTCTATATTTAATACATAAAAGAGGATAATTAATAAATTCTCTTGAAATGATAGAACAGTTAATTCATAAGATATGTATACCTGACATAAGATAGATGTTAGACTTCCCAACAAATTTGTACATTTATTTCAGTTTTGGTGACACACAACTTTTATGTAACACCGTGCAGTGAAGAAATGATACAGGGTATATTATTTAGCTGTATAGTACTATTATTCTCTTATTGTGTGCATGTTAATATGACTCATATATTTTTATTAACATATGAATTATTAAATGGTAATAAACTCAATTATTTCGTGCATATGAACAGAATCTCATTTGATCTGAATAATATATTTACACGTTTTTTTCAACTTCAAACTACGCAGCAATATATATTATATAATTATTTGATAAGAAAATATATTCACAGTTAAAATACGTTTATAAATTGAGTAACATTACATTTTCTAAGACTAATATTTTTTGATAATTTTATTATATTGACTAGTAAATGTATGTATGTAGTAGCTACTAATTATTTAAAATGTAAATATAAAGTTGGTAACTGATGAAATATTATTTTCGTGGTAGGAAATGAAATTCTGTTACAAGTTTGAAGTATTCGCACGAGGGGGTAAAGAGAATTTTTATGGCGGAAACAAAGTTAATGCCGCTACACGGCAATCGATATTTGGAGGGCCCTAAAAAATACAACACATGTGCTGACTATAAAAAAATCTTGCCTCTCGCAGTCGTAAAAATGAGGGAGATGGGGACCAGAAGGTGGAAAGAAGGGTAAAAAAATATCGCCTGCCGAGTTAATCGAGCACGTGAATATAATACAGCCAGATACAAATTGGATTAAGGGTAGATTTGTAAAGAAATTGTTTGCGGTCAAGGGAGGAGAAGGAGAGGAATGGCCAAGATAAAAATTGCGGAGGAGAATTAGGCGCACCGCGATCGATGCCTCCTGAATGCGTGGCGTAAAATGTATGAAGTTGCACCAGATTATTCCAATGCTAAAGTTTCCGCAAATACCTTCTGACTTCTAATATATTATACGTTAGGAACTAAGTTGAAACTTTCTACAACACCTCAACTCGTAACCTAATTCTGGGTCAACGTGAATGAACTCCGAATATGTGTGAGTTTATGGCCCTGCAAATTAGAAAATATTGGAATAAGGTGCTGTCAGCTACATACAATTTTAATGCAAAGTAGTCAGCGATTACTTAACGTACATATTACATAAATAAACTACGGTATTCCAAGTGAATATAATGGGTAACTTCCAGAAACATCGATTCATATACGATTCATTTTTCTATTATACAACATATTTTTTGTTTGCATTAGCGTACATATAATCCATACAAACGTACACTTTACTATTAAATATACAGAGTATGTTTTAGAAAAAAAACTACTCAATCTGATTTTAAACAAAAGTTAAATTGTGTATTAAATATTAATAGTCGAACATGTATTAATATATCATAAATTTTAATATAAAATGTTGACTATATAATATTGTTTTTAATGCCTCCTTTTTAATAGGAGTTTGATAGTATATATTCATGATAATTAATTTATGTTGTTAATTTATAATGCTAATTCAGTTTCAAAAAGATTTAAGTGCTTGACCGAAATATTTCAAAATGTAATTGGGATCCCATCAATCAATTGCTTGCAATTATATAAATTACGCGAGATTTGTTCGGGTCGCGGCTGACATTTTAAGTGCACTTGATGTGATGCGTACAAAATAAATTAACTGTCGATGCAGTTGAATATTAAAGCCATAAAAAAAATAGGAATAAAATTCGTGCATAATAATTAAACGAATTATGATTGGTGCAAGAATTTAAGTCTGGTTATGACAGAGAGTGACGGAGAGAAAAACGGAGACAGAATTAAGACCAGCAGACATGCATCTTTTATAAAATATGTAATTTAAAGTTATAAAACTACATCTGGCTCCGGGATTAAATTTTGTTTCGGAAGATGTAAAGTTTCCTACCAAGATTTCTGCTGCAACGCATTAATTCTTAAAGAAAATTGCCGTATAATGCGGCGGATTTTGCCAACAGGGGACAACATATTTTAATTTTCCTAGTCCTGCTCTGATGCTTTAATTTTGTAACGTCCCCAGAAACTTTTCTCTTTTTTTTTTATCTTGTTGGTATCCTCGGCCTGTTTCTGGTTTCTTTTCTCAAACAAGATTAAAAATACTGCAAACGTTCCAGAGGGACACTGTGGATGAGACCGATCTCGCTGTATTGAATTATGCAACAACTTCATTAATTATGCGATAATATCATTTGTGTAATGTGCTGCTCGTCGTGGTGATTCGAAAACCTTTAATAGGACACAAAGGGCATTAGGTTTTGTAAGAATTACATTTCGCAGAGCTTTAGTCTATCCACGATCCAATTAAGCGAAGAGAAAGCTGTGTACAAACTCAGATTAATTGCATTCGATTGTGAATTAATGGGGTAAGATGAAACACAAGTCGTCGATTCGATGCGATGCAAAACTTCGGCTGGAGGCGCGAGGGGCACAATGGGAATATTTGTAGCTCGCAATGCTCGTTAGCAAAATTCACGTTCGGAGCCGAGAGAGCAAAAGCTTTTTACGCAATTAGATCCTTTTTTCCCTTCGCATTCGTCCTCGCCATTTCCTCCACAATAAAGAAACCCCGCCGCACCCTTTGCCGCCTTACAATAATTTCAACTTCTTTAAGATCTACGAATGACTTTAACGAGCTCACCCCAACAAATATTAAATTTGCATCCCTAAATTCAATAAGTATAGAACTGAATATATAGACATTAAAAAATAAAATAAATATTTGACGATTCAAAATACTAATAATAAAATATTCATTTTAGTTATCTAGCGAAATCTATTGTACAAACAACAAAGGGCTATTGACCACAGTCGTTCCATTCTATTTGTGATACCAAATTGTATTTTATAAAGTTCTTCAAAAGGTAAAAAATGTGATGTTGACTATTTATGATTCATTAGGACAAATGTACGATTAGTTAGTTATAAATGGTAGAATTAACATTAACATAAAGTTCAAACTAAATAAAAGCAAAAAGCGTTGATCTGAGATATAAAAAAATAGGGAGTCAAGGATAAACTGTCGCACGACTTCAAAGAAACAGACAATTTACAACATCAAAAACAAAACGAAATCAAAAGAAATTTAATGTTTAGATTTACAAAACAGCCTACCTTATTAAAATCATGAAATTTAATATTTAGTCAAATTGTATTATATTTTAAACATTTCGTTAAACACAGTTGTTTTCGTAACCATTGATGACTTGTATGAAATAGTGAATTGTCGAAATATTAGTGGTATTAGAATACCAAAATATGATGAAAATAAATACAAAAAATATGTAATTATACTTTGTACATTGATTATTGATTGACTTATTTTGTAAGTTTGCGAACTTAACAAAATGTGAAAATTAAATTCTGAAAGTTCAGGAAGAAAATTGAGATTTAAATATTAGAACTTATTAATATTATTCATTTTCATTCATACTTACGTAAAGAGACACTTTTTCCTAATTTGTTTCATTAACGTTGACTACTGATTAAAACAAAATAATTAATAATGAACAATCTACCATGAGTTTATAAAATATGTTGAGTAAGTAGTATGAATACGTTACTTACCTTTTTGTTTTCCGGGGTATGAGGAAAATCGTATCTGAGATCTTTTAAGTGAAATTACATTAGTAAGCTGAGGGCATTTGGATGTGTATCTGGGCGATGGGTTCGAAATCGATGTAAACGAGCCTTAAGTGGCGGAAATTTTATAAAAATCTAAGCGGGGGTCGAAAAAATCGATCACTTGATTCTCTTCTTCCTTTCCTACTTTTCACCAACCCCCCGCCTCCACCATTTCCACCCGGTGATCTGAAACCATTCCCATCCAGTTATGTTCGCCGCGTGGGGTGAGTTGTCCCGGATCCGCCGTCCGATTACGTAACGCTCCGCGAGATCGTTTCGATTCCTCATTTGATATACCAGCGAGGATTTGCATAATTGCATAGGCGGTCGGCTATAATACCTTGCATGGGGCGCTAGCCTAACCTAGCTCTCGACCTAGACAGCTTCAGGTTATGGATGAAAGTCTGAATCGGAGAAAAAGCGCGGTTTATTGACTAAATGAAACTTGAACATTTGCTTTATCTTATTAGGAAGTCGAGTCGATTTAGATTTATGGCTTTACCGATACATCGAACCACCTTACTCACGTTGACGGCGAATTAATTTCTCATGGGGGGGAGACGGAATATAATTTTCCATTGATCCCTCCGGTCGCACGAACGAAAAAGCAGATCCAATCCTCGCCTCCCGCTTCCATTCATCCCTTACCGAAATCGCCTTATTTACTTAATAAAACTTCTTTCCTCCCCTGTTTCTCTTAGCAAATAGAAGAAATATGTTACTGTTTATCTCGGCGCAAACATCAATCAAACAACTTTCAAAGCTAATTTCGTTATACAACATATTATCCGACCATGAAAATAAATACATTACAGATGATTTATTGCTCGAAAAAGTACCATTATTAACAAAAAATTGTAATCAATTTTTCACATTTATAATACACCTGAATGTCTCGCAAATACTTTTCATATACTTCTCAGAACTGTTTACTTCTATTTTCATCAATAATCCAATCGTAAGTAATACATCTTTCTCGTAAACAAAATGCGGATTTTCCACTTACGTAATAGGAAATATTAATAGTGGATCATGAAAGCTCCCTTGTTGCAATAAACCTAATCTCTTATTAAATATCAGTTTCTATAGCGGTGATAATATTTAGTTATTACTCATCAAATATCACATTATAATGGGACGTTGTGTAGAGAGCGACTAATCAATTTATCCAATTAATGACTCAGATAAAAGGGGTGGTTTATAGTGAGCCAGCTTGATTAGTTTATGCGCAAGATTAAATTTTCAACCATCACACGTGCATTATTATCTACTGTAAAGCTGTCTTTTCAGATTATATCCAAGTAATTGCATCATTTTGATTAAGGTAATCAGTTTAGATTTACATGAAAAGTAATCATGAAAGCTCTATAGTTCTATAAAATTAGTATAAATTTATAAGAGATATTTGAGGAAATAAAACTAGAACAAAAATATAAACTGGTTTACACAACTAAATAAGACCTATGTTTTAATTATGTGTTATAATATTTTATATGAATAAGTTTATAAATATATAAAAACTAATTTAGAAAGTAAAGAAAGATAAGATGTTTAACAAAGAAAAGAGATTTAGATACGTTTCGTTTTTTCGATGTCCATAATTCTGTTGTTCAAGAAAATTCCGATAATGTGGGATGTGCATCTCTGGACTTTGCTATCCAACATAAAGTGTAACAACGCACATAAACAACTTAAACTGTCGGGTCCTGTTGTATTTTCCACCCCATATCTGCTTATTTATAGCGGCATTTGATTTGCTATGTTTACGTTTACGTTTTCCCTCCGCCGCTGCTCCAGATTCCGTTTAATATGGCAGAATCACCTAAACAAAAATGCATCCGGAAAAGAAAAAGGGAAAGACATTTGCTCATCTTTTTTTATGTCTGCAGATGAATGAGGGGACCATGAATTGCTGGACGGAAAGGAGGCAAACAAATTTGCTTAATATTCAATTTTATGACGAGCAATGGTTAAGTTTTTCCAGAAGAAAACTTTCCACCTCGCAAAGTACTTTTCTTTGTTTGTTTTACGATGCACAATTTAACTTCATTTAGAGTCAGTGAGATCTCTCCATCTCCATCTCTCTCTCCCTCTTCTTTAGTATATCGAAAACACGGCATTCCACTCAGCCTACGTTTATATAACCGCTCGAAATTACGCATAGCGCCGCAGACACATGGAATTTTATTTGAACATGTCTATGTATGATTGTTTTTTTATTTACCCACATGTCATTCATATTTGATGTAATTATTTGGGTATGAAGAAAGAGGCATTAACTAGAGTGGACCCTTCACTTTTTTTCCGTCTCATTGTTCGCTCTTTTCAATTTTATTATGCATGTGTGTGTGTGTATGTTTTTTTTTTGCTTTCGTTCCGTTTCCCTTTTTTATTATTATTATTCTCTGGTCCCGCTATTCATTGGGAATATTTATATGGAAAATGTGGGCGGCTTTTGAAGGAAGCCCTCCTCCTCCTCATACGGCTGGGTTTATAGACCCAAATATATCTCCACTTTCAGCTCGGCCAGTCTGCATACATTCGCATTGGGTCATTTTATATTTATCTCAATTTTCCCCTTCATTCAAAATCTTTATTTATACTTTTATATCATTCATATTACATTAAGTTATATTATTCATATCACAATAAACATTCTCAATTTTTAATAACTTAAACAGAAAGAGTTTAGAATTATTATGACTATATCTAGAAACGTTTGATCTTATTTTAGCCGAATCTAAGTATCTTATTAAGTAATATGTAATGTATGACGTCTACTTATAAAAGTTACTTGGATAATACAATAATCGATTTCAAATAAGCTAATAAAACACATTTTATTTGTATTAAAATAGAAGACGTAAACAATAAAAATATAAAAATTCCACATGTCTAAGATATAAATATTATTGTCGATATATATTTAAACGATTGACGCCGAATGCCAAAATGTTGATTCTCATTCTTATAAGTGTTGTGCTTTCGTTCTGCTACATTTTCCATTTTTATTCTAGGTTGTGCCATTTTATATATGTTGCGAGTTTTTGAAATAAAAGAAAGGACGAACGAACTGCTGAAAATAAAACTATAAACGCGTATATATGGTAGGAGAAATAATTGGACGGATATTGTTTGTCAACAACGTTGAGTTGAATGTGTGTACAATTTTATAGCTTGTAAACGCGATTGGCCAAATAAAAACATGAAGTTGTTTCACGGACGAACTTCCCACTTTATTTGCAAGGTCACACCGAAGCTTTGTTTATTTCGATTTCATTATATGTGGTTATGTAATAGACTTATGTTTTATACGAAAATAGGTTGATAAGTTCAATTTTTACGTTGATTCAAAGACAATAATGAATAATACAATTTTACATTTGCTGTTTATCTGAGAAAGACCATACATAATTGTGCATTTTTTAATTATTTATATATTTTGGATATAGTGATGTGTTCAAGAAAATAATCCATATCCAATTTTAGAAAGTTGCTTTAATAGTGTATAGTCGTGTCAAACTTGACAAGTAACTGTCAAAAAAAGTACTTATAAAAGTGTGAGGTTACTTGACAACTTGTCTATATAAGTAGATGGCATCAAGTAGTTGTTCCCATTAACTTGGAATTGTTTACCGACTGCAGAAGACAAGTGCAAGTGCTAGGCCGATTCGTAAGGGTAACTCCTATATATTACGCAGTGCTTATGAAGTACTTGGCCAACTTTATGCGCTATTCACTGAAGACTTTTTAATACTTTGTATATATTGTGAAGTGCGCACATAAAATAGTTAACAATAGTGTATGGAATGGTAAATAATAGATGAACTTTAATGCATTTCAGAAGTGGTTATCTTTTTGTCCGGGAGTGAATTAAAAGCGTCGCCTATTCAGGGAGCGTCAGTCGGCAATTTAAATTTCCCTCCAAATGTGTGTTTTGTAATGTCACTCAGGTTACGCAAAGCCATTTATCAAGCGGGGCTTTGAATATCACCTCGGAGCGTAAAAACATTGTGTTTTTCGCTTAATCTGACCGAGTTTTCATTGAAAGAATCTCTGACGCGTTTCAGGTCCGACCGTTCTACCGTTCTTTATTTTCCTGGGTCATGCCTTTATTTCTCGCGCCACGAATTGTTTTTGTCTTTCTGTTGAGGGCAGTGTTGAGATATTTGTGGCTTATCGTAAGAAGAATACAGAAATAAAAAAAAAAGGAGGCAACGTGAAAGACTGAGGTGACAAAACCGGGCGCGATATGGAATATTAAGCGCGGGAATTCTTCGCCGGAAATAGAGAGACGGAAAACAGGAAAAGAGTGCTCTGGCATAAATAATGCGCAGAGTTTTGCATCCCTCGTGGGAGAGCTTGGAAGGATGAAGGGGAATGGAGTCGCGGCGAAGATGGGAGGAACTGCGCAAGGATAACAATAAAACATTTAAAGCAAAATGGAATCAAAAGGCGAGTCACGCGTATCCTGGGAAAATATATCCTCTTCGCATCCATCCATACACATGCATGCATACACACACTCACACTTTGGATGGTAGTAGCGGTTGAGGAGTAGGAGGGATAATGTGGGCGAAGGAAAAAGTATATTCTAAATTCGTGGCGGCGAAATTTCACATTTACGTCAAACTTTATAAAGTGCACCGCATGCAAATCTACACACACATTTTATCGACCCAAACACACCAACCCGACCACCCACACACACACGAAGAGAGTTTTATATAACGCGATCTCCTCGTTTTTTTTTTGCACGGCTCGCATTACCACACAATGGGGTTCCGGTCCACTCGAGTCACTATTCACAGCGGGTTTCCTGAGCCCCCCTCGACCACCACACATACACAACCAAACTTACCCCCTTATACCTATCCTATACACACATATTCATATATACATACCAACGTACACACACTCACATACCTCCATTCACCCGCTAATTAACCGCAGAAATCTCAATTCCACCTATTTTCTTTTTCTTCTCGTTCTTTGCACTCAACAAAACGACCCTTTGTGAAATTCTGGGACACAATTATAGCCTATAATCGATGACGAGTTCTCTGGTTTATTCAAACCTGAAATCCTTCCTTATTTCCTTCTTTTGTTGAGTGCTTAGAGTGAAGAGGTTTATTTTTCATCGGATCCCTTTGAATTCTTCAATTATTTCCAAAATGCGATGCCATCTTGATCGTATTCGATTTCACAAGCAATTATTAAATATTATTATTATTTTAAATCTTTTGTGCGTTGTATTTTCTTTCGTCGTCCTCTGACAGTTTGATCTTAACGACTATTTACTTAATTCATCTTCCAAATCCCACCCTTCTTTTTTGACAGATCTATATAAACATCTCTCCAGAATCTCCTTGATCTTCCCCTTTTTCTTCTTCCCTGCAAATATACAAAAGATTTCTTTTATTAGTCCTTTTTCCGGTAATCTTTGAACGTAACATAAAATCATCTTTGCTATAATCTGATTGAATATCTTCGTTTAATCTATTTGTTATTTGGGGATATTTATAGATTTTCCTCATCCACTTTCAACATTATCATACTAATATATCTTATTTGTATTAATTGTATTAAGCTACAAATTTTAATTGATTGTAATTTAATATAAACAAAGAGTATTTTGTTTTTGTAATTGAGTCGTAAAATATGAATTACAAAACTGCTTATGCAATGGAAATTGATTTTTGTAATACTTAGTTAGAGACGTATAACCCACAGTTCCAATAAGATACAAATAAATATTATTTAAGATAAGCATACGTTGTTATTACATTATTCCTTTTTATTAGGTTCTATAATAATATTGCCTTGTGTATGTAAGAAATTGCTGCATTAATGGAGTCGAGTAAGAGCAATATTAGAATGCCTGCAGACTACTTTAACTACAGTTGCATTTTTTAAAGTAATTCAACGTATCGTGGAAACCCATTTACATGAGTTCTAAATGTAGAAAGTACGAAAACTGCAATAAAACATATCCATTATTGTGTTTTACAAAGTTATCTTGAAAATTGTTAAAGTGCTGATATACAAGAAACAAACAACTATCTACAAATAGGCATTCATGTATGATTATTATAATTATTGTGTATTTTAAAATTGCCTTATTTATATAATTTTCCAATATGCCAAATTAAAATATTTACGCGTTATAATAACAAAATTATATATTTCATATTTATCAGCAATAAATTTCATATAACAAGTTGATACTTAGTCGTACTTTAGATAAACTTTCCACTTAAAGAGTGATTGCAATTGATTTTTATAATTGAAAGTTATCAAAGATCTATAGAAATAAAAAAAAAAGCTACGTTCTACAAGCATCACATACGAACATTAGTTAATAAAAATAATTCTTGAATTTTAGAAAATATGGTATACATTTGAATGAAAATCTTAGATTATCTAGAGTTTCGAAAGCAATATTCATTATATTATGACTAAATAACGTAACATATTTGACAGTCGTTGCTTTTGAGTTAAGTTGGAATTTGAAAACTAAAAATTAGCTTTTATAAGAAAAATATAATAGTCACCGCTGTAATTTCAAATTGGAAAATTTTAACCCAAATAACGTGAACTTAGAAAGAAGAGATGCCGAATCGAAGCAATTGACTAATGAACAACGTTCAGCAATTGACTAAATTAGAACACGGTTCTACTGATGGTTAAAGTATTCAATTTAAGTCACAACCACTACCGATTTAAACGTTAAACGTTTTTACTCTTTTTAATGTCATGAAGCTTCGCCAAATACAGTTGATGAATAGATTGAATGTGTTCAAGATGCATTTAATAAATTAGAAGGAATTGTAATATTACAAACGTGTATGGAATCAATTATGTTAACAGGAGAAGGAAATTCCTAAATTTCTTCATATAAATAAGGCAAAACTTCCTCGTGAGGGTCCATTTTCTGAAATGTATACGTTAAACAAGGCTAAATCTCACTTTAACTAAATTTGGATTACACTAAAATTATTTGTATTTAGTTATATTGTGATAATAAAATGAATTTAATATTTTTAATATTAGTTTTATTTCATTTTTTCGCAAATGTATACCATATTTTCGGACAAAGGGAATATAACATAACTTACCGTAAATGACTGAAATATGTCTTGATATAATATTATATTACAACCTATGGTCAATAGCCCTTTGTATCAGTTGACTTTTTTTGAATTTTTATATTACGAATGATTTTATTGAATAATATTGAAATCAATAAAATGTTGCTTTTTATAATTTGATATACATAAGAAGCATATGAAATCAATTTTTATTTATATATAAAATTCGTATGCTATTAATGTATTGCGATAAATCAATAGCAATTAGCGGTGGTTGCAAAACCAAAAACCATAATAGTCAATGCCTCAAACACGGTAAGCGACAGCCTTAATCGCAACAATTTCCAGAACTTCCATCCCTCAGGATATAATTGCATTACCGCAACTCCCTGATTTATTGACTAAAATTAACCTTTGACCCTGTTCCATTCATCAAAAGCACTTCGAAATAACGTTATTAATTACATAATTGTGTTCAAGAATAACCAAAGCAAATGCTATCTGTTATTATCATTTATGTATAAATAATTATTGGTTATATCAATTGTATTCACTAAAGTATAAAGTATATATTTATTGCACAGTCTTATTGTTTTCCTGTGATGCGTTATTTCCAGTTCTAAAGTTGGAATGTAATAAATTTATCGAGCAGCGTGACCTATATTATTAAAGCATAATGAAAATGTTTAGCCATATATTTTAATTTGATACAGCACGTAAGTAGCGTATTTGATGTACGTGGGTATACATTATGGTGCTGAGCATGCAAGGATAAAATTAATTATTGCACGGTCGATTTTACAAAGGTGTTAACAAATTTGTCGTCTACTTCGAGGTTAATTTATAAAATTTAACATTTTTACACATAAAAAGGTCGTCGTACAACAAAAACGAAAAGTAAAAATAGAAAAAATGCGTATGATTTATGGCATCCCCATTTTTATCGAAAAACACTGGCGTTGGGAGAGGGAGGCGAAATACATTTTCTGATTGATTTACCTGACAAAAAAAAAATGAGAACACGTCGATATGCGAAACCGTTTAATATTTCGCTGAGCCAGCACTAAAGCAATGACATAGTTTGCATCCGAATGGAGATAATACGTTAGATGAACCGAGAGTTTTATGCGATCATCATTTAAAAATGAGGAAAGAAGAGAAAAGAACGGAGAGAGTAAATCTGTTCACGAGTTTCTCCATTATTTTCTTCTCTGTAATTTTATTTAATCGGAAATAACACGTTATGAAGAAGGAAATTTACTTATATTTTAGGAAATGTTGTTTATATTTTATGAAATACTATATAAATTGCGTTGCTTTTAGGAAATACTGTATAAATTGCTTTGATCTAATATAATGGCACTTGAATGGAAGTGATTTAATGGAATCTCAAATATTAGCTAAGAAGGGAACATCCAAACAATAGGCGATGCAGACGCTTCTTTTTTTTTCCTATCAAATCCAGTGCGTTTCTATGGGATAAGTACCTGACAATTTCCCCTTACTCATTTTAGTTAATATCAGATTGCTTGTCTTCCGCACGTCTTCCTTTCCAATTTCCTCGTGTTCGGATATTTGGTTTTGTATCAAAAGCTTCTTATTCTGTTATGTTTTTCTTAACAAAAAATATACTTATAATAATACTCAAGCAAAGTATGAAATAATATCATGTGAGTATAAAACCTAACTTCTTTATATTCACGATTTACTATCAGAATAATAGCAATATAGTAAAATATTCGGAAAATCAGTTATTATAACATGTGAATTTAAGAATCTTTATCTGCTACAATAAAATTTCAAATTGATTAGAATTTATTAACTATTAACGGTTTGAAGACATAACATAGATACAAAGACCTTCAAATATAACCAGAAGAAGATATTCTAAGGCGGAAAGAACTTGATTGATGGCCCTTTGGTTATATATTGTAATCAATAAATAATATTATTAGTTATATAAAACTTAGTTGATTCATTTATAAATATACATTAATTTTAATTATAGTTTGGCAGGTTGAAACTAGTTGAACTAGTTTTTCGTGGGCGGGAATGAATGTGTGATGGAAGACTAATATATAACCCATGTTCGTAGCCAATATTGATTTAGGTCGGGATATTAATTTAACAAGATTTCCATAAGAAGTGTTAATTACAAGAACTTCCGTGTAACACGGATTATGCATTCATGAATCTTGTAAGGGGGTCGCGTTTTGCCGCGGGGTAAAAGTTAATGTCATTGTATTAAATTTGCATTAGCGGAGCCAGCACGTAATAAATAGTTAGTTAGCCATTTCGTTTACTTATGATTATACGCGCATCAGCGAAATTGTAAAGCAAGCTTTTGCCTCTCTCTCTCTCTCCCCCTTAAACTGGCATTGATAACCATGCCTACACTTGGCTCACTGCAGCCGCCTCCACGCCACCCCTTTACTAAACCACCTTCCATTCTCTTCCCTGCCACCCCCCTCATCCACCAATTGAGAAAGCGAGGGAAAGCTTCATTATGCTGATCCTATCGAAACGAACTTAACAAACTTTACGGAGGGAATTATTTAAAATTTGCCGCACGGAATATTGATGAACGATATCGCAAAAATGTCCAATTAACTTGCAATCAAAATCCTTTTCGGAATCCTTTCATATTTTCCTTCACGGAGAAGGACCCTTTTCCCCTTTCCAGTGTTCGTTTCCCTTATAGCACATCCTCCTCTCTTCTTCTTCTTTTATTTTGCAAGCTCCTTCTTCATCCCTCAGGATCGCATCTTCATTTCGCCCCCCGTGCAATAAAACTCCGGCGGCCGGAACGCGTTTTGCATAAAAATATGTCTCGGGAATGAAGCGGAACTTCGTCTGTCTTCAGACAAGGGCTCAGATATTTCTATGAATTGGTGTTATTAAAGAGCAGAAGCCCGAATTGTATTAATAAGTTTTCCAACTCTCCCATTTATTGTCGATTTTCCCTTCACATATATCTCTTTCTCTCTCTCTTTATATATATATAGAGAGATGCATGTCACAATTTTGTTGCTCAACTAATCTCGACGCTCTAAATTGCCTTTTCCTTCATTTCTCCTTACTTTTATCACTTGCATTTATTTCGCAATTTAAATGAGAATTTCATTCCACTCTGGAATCGATGATTTTATGGCACTTGTGCAATATTTGCGCGGCTAATGGAAATACAATTAATTCAATTACAACACGTTTATTAATTGATAGTCATACATTGTGTACGAATGCCCGGGGTATAACTAAAAACGAAAATAAATCCTGAACTGAAAATAATTTAAATTATTTGGTTAATGTTGATATACGCAAAACGCAATAACGTACAAACGGATTAATCAAATCGCACAACACACAAATTGAATTACTTAAGTTGCAATAATTTGAAACGAAATTGTATAGCGTTCTATTTTCATTTGATTACTCTTCTATAATTCAATGCAAATTTCAACGCAATAGTCTAATTTAAACTACAAACGATTCAATTAACAAACGCATTTTAATATAATTATCAAAATATATTTTGTATTTCAGTTCAAATTCAAAAATAAAAGCAATTTATTCAAAATATTTTTAGTTAAATAATACAATAAAATAAATACATATAATTATATATTGTTAGAATTTTTATTTTGGCTTTAAAATGAAGATTGTTTTATTTTGAAATTTTGAAATTTACATTATTAATTTGAATATTTTTTTCTTTAATACATTGCAGTTGAATTCTAATTACTAATTTATACTATAAACTTTCCATTAATAAAGTTTTACATATATTCGAATATCTAGATTGAGTATTTGAAGAAATGAAATAGTGAATATAGTTTTTGTTCATTCGCAATCTTCAAACCATTGTCTTCTATGTAAGAAATATTGAATGTACAAACAAAATAGATATTCGAATCATTTGAATAATTGTTACAAAATTGCGTAAACTTTTAGTCAATGCTTTATATACAATTAAACTTCTGATTGTGAGGCTTCAATCAGTGCAGATTCACTATAATACAGTTTCAAAATATAATAGATGTTTTTGTCTGTAATTTATTCAATTATATAATTTAAATATTGTTATAAATTTTGTTCAATAATTTAATAACTTACGCGAATTGTGTAATAGTAACATTTAAAAGTGTATGTATTATATAATACGTTGAAATATTCATCGCATTTCTGTATTCTCTGTTTGTTTCCTTTTTTTGCCTGTTTCTATTCTATTTGCTTGTTTTCACGCTATTTATGCTATAAATCACAAAATATGCTGAATGTTTTAAGCATTTTATGTGTTTGTGTTTCGTGTACCATAATATTGTAAAATATACGACTGAAGTGTCAGAGATGTGTTTCACACTTGGCAGCATAACCGAATTTAATCTAAGTGATTTATCGATTGCAGATATAATACGAATATAACAAACTGCAAACACATCTTCCCCAAAAACAATATAACAAGAAGAAAACCGCATCAACACAATTACAACCAATAAATATTATTTTATAGGAAGTTCATTTAATTTCAATAATAACTCGCATAGTCCGGATTAGATCAGTGCATCCGCATTGAAAATTTTAAAAAAGTACAGAAAATTGATTGATTGTTTTCTACCTTTTTGTACTGTTTATTTTTATGTGGTTTTAAATTCCTCGATTAGTTCGGTTTAGAACGCGGTTGGAAAAACCGATTACTCTCAATATGCGAGGTATTGCTGCATTTATTCTCCGGTTAGTCCGGTTTCAAGACGTTATCATCAATATTAAATTACATCTGTGAGATATAAGACAAAGAATATTACGTGTTGAAAAAAGTGTCTCAATTTACACTGAAAGAAAGAAAACAAAAAAAAGTATAAAAAGGTTACGATAAAAAGCGAGCAATTCGATGGGGATTCAATTTGTTTTCGGGGCTTTAACAAATTCCCGAATTTAATTAATAAACAAGGGAGCAGAAAATTACGCAATCTATTACATCTGACAGTGAAGTATCCATTATTACGTGGAACCCGTAACTTGCTTTCGGGGGGAATTCCCTATAGGATAAGCCGCAAATCCAATTTAACTGTTGTTAAGTTAATAATTAATGCTGACGAAAATAAAACTGGAACGTGGAAAAGGTAAAACCGGAAACGGAAGGGAGAAACACAATAATTCCATTCATTTTTAACACAACCGCTATCGGAAATGTGTTTGTTATTAATTTTACAATACATTCTGGTTAGCATGCAAGTATTTATTTATATTTTATATATATAAACTAATTTTGTGCTCACATTTTATACTTCAAACGTATTATATAATATTTTTATATATTTTTAAACGTTCACTTGATTATCTTCTTTTTTTTATCATACATATATTTTATTCATTTTAATTTCAGTATGTAGATGAGTAATTATTGTTTTAAATTCAATAAATCTCGTTCGTGGATCAAAGCGATTTTCACAGGAGATTAAAAAGTTTTAATAAATGTATTTGCCTTTTGACTCTATTTATCCATGGAAGATCAAAAGAGCTCTTGATAAATGTAGTTAATTGCTAGTAAAGCCCGAGCGAATGAAGGATAAATACAATGCAATGATAAAAAAAAATATTATTGCTGTAGTTTCCCTTTGAAAGTAAAGAAATTTTCTTATATAAATTCAGCTCTTCTTGAAATTCAGCTCTTCTGAAAAAAAATCTTTTTTATAAATACAATTTTCATCTTAAAATATTTGTATTGAACAATTAAATTTACATAATCATAATAAATTGATTACAAAACATTTTTTTTAATTAGTTATAATTATTTTTATGCTAGTCTTTCTATATCACACTTTATGTGAAAGTGAAACAATATGAATATTACTTGAATTGGTGACTAGTACAATGTGTCAATTCATCATGTTTATTTAATGATATATTTACAATTATTCTGTACCAGATATATAAAATTGAATGTTTAAAACCTATAACTTGATAATATTGGTATTATATTATAAAATAATATTATGTAACGGGTATTAAACAACACTGAAACTTTATAGATTTTAAATGTAAAAATAGGACAAAAAAGAAGGTGTATATAGTTCTGATGCGAAATCGATAATATAATTAGTCTCACAGCGGGAGAGATTCCAGTTAATCATTGTGAAAGCTGTCGATTCTGTTTGAGATTTTAATTTAGTCTTAGTCGCGAGACAAAAAGAACAAGAAAGAACGGTCGTTGTCACGCGCAAATTGATATCCGCCCTACATTACTTCCTAATTAATATTTTCTCTTGTGTTTGCCTGGTAAATTCTCACATTCAGGACGGGCGCGGTCATTAATTATCCGCCTCCGACGAGAAGGGCTTCAGCTGAAGGGCGCAATACCCGTCCCCGTCCCGTCCACCCTTCCTCTCTGAGAAAGGGAAGCGCGATTCTACATTCAATGAAAAATATCCTCGAGTATAAGAAACTGCCTTGTTTTCGACGTCTCGCATACTAAAACTTATATTAATATACTTTTCCTGTCTAGCTTTCGGAAAACAAATATAAAAAAAATTGTACATTCAACTTTTTGTTAAACATCCATTATAATTAAACGACATATTTTTTCTCTCGTAATTTGTAAATGATTTTATGTCGTAAACACGTTGTTTTTTACTTTTTTTGGGTAAAAAGTTATGAAAGTAATATTTATAATTTTATTCAATATTAAAGTTTATCGTAAATTATATAGCTTTTGCTTCTCCTTTTACACTAGATTATTAAAATAGTTATTTTATTGTTGCAAATAGAAGGTGATTAATGAATGACATTTAGCAAATGAACGTTAATGATCATTACCGTTAATGAATAATGAATTTGTATTGGTTTAATTACAGTGGCGTACGTGAATTTGGGAGCAGCTTTAATAGCAGCCGGTAGATGTCAAGAGGCCGTGTCTGTTCTTCGGGAAGGGTCAAGGGTTGATGGTACTGGACTGAGAGACAGGCGAGAGCATGACACTGCCAGAGTGTCGGCTCTGCTACAGCTGGGAGCTCTGTATTCGGATCAGGGCCGGCTTCAAAGAGCCCTGGCGACTTACAGGGAAGCGGCACATTCTCTTCCCGATCATTATCCACCTCAGGTGAGTCCAGCCAATATTTTTAGTGTAATTTAGGTCGGGTCTCGCGAGAGGATATTTCGTAATCGATTGAGGTCATTAGAGTAATGGCTACAATAACTAATGGATTATATAACACCATGTAATTATGGCGTTGCGCATTGAATATTTATTTATCCATATATTTTGGTCGATGTTTGGTTTTGACGATTCTGATGTGCATGAGTTAGGACCAGGGAACAGCAGCTGCGTCCAAATGTTTGATAATCAGGCTAAGTGCGCCATTGGAGACTCCCCAATTCGCTCAGTTTTGCACATATCTCAACTAAATGTAATAACCATTACCCATCCTGTTGCTGCATTCAGACGGTCGTTACTGAACGTAATTCCCGCTTCGCTTTATTAATTTAACCTTTTGTTTTCCCATCTTATTCGGAGCAGGGTGTAAAAAGGACCCCACGCTTTCCTTAAGCAGCAAAACTGCTCAGCCATTTGAACGTCATTGCGAACCGTTCAGAAAATGTTATTGTACATTAGTTTTGATTTTACGATTTGTTATAACCTAAACATCAGAAACAGCAACTATTCTGTCATCACCATTATCGTTAGTTTTTACATTTTCGTCTACCCTCATTATGGTAGCTTCATTTTTGATCA
Organism: Nicrophorus vespilloides; assembly: GCF_001412225.1. Taxonomy (NCBI): domain Eukaryota; kingdom Metazoa; phylum Arthropoda; class Insecta; order Coleoptera; family Silphidae; genus Nicrophorus; species Nicrophorus vespilloides. The sequence continues at coordinate 285,050 of NW_017096476.1, forward strand.
TATCCATGAATACTGTATCAAAATTCAATTATTTAGTATCAAGTATCATATAAAATCAGAATACTGAATATCTCTAAAAAAAAAACCGTAATATATGTATACTCAGAATTAACCCTTCGGCGATCTACCATAAAAGTATTAGGCGGAAAGTGATCGACTAAGTAAAAACAAAATACAAAGTTTATAAATGGTCAATATTTATTAAATGCAATATATATACGTATAATAACGTCCTTTTGATCGTCTTCTGCATATTCCTATGGGCACGTAATTACCAAGTGCCAAACGCAAGAATGAATAAGTGGACTTTTTATAAATTGAATGTCAGAAATTTCAAAAATATAATATCGACTTAAAATCTCTCACGATCGACCTGCCACTGACGTATATTGATCTAATACAGTTGGATTTTAATAGTGCTGATTGTTAAAATTACATATTTTGCCTGGGTTATTCAGGCAGTAATGAAAATTAATTAGAAAATACTGAAAAGGGCTGTAGGTCTTTCCACCGATGTGAAAATATTGAGTGACGTTATTGCTGTTTGTTGTAATATCATAGCTGCGTATCCATCCATCCGAGAGCAATAAATAGAAAGCTAATGGACATGAATTAATTTTATTGTTTGCCATAGCGAAGTTTATTCTAATGAACCCAGACAATTGTATAAACATGCAATGCGTGTCTGCATACATTATATTTATATTGCATAATCTTCGCGGATTACAAATATGGCCAGTTCGAGCGGCGCTGTAACGAATATAAAATGTGAAGTAGTTCAAAGTTAAGTAAAACGTAACCGCTGCAATTAGGCAGTTCGGTAATTGTTGCAATGCGATTAGGGTAATAACATTTGCGGATAGCAATTTGTATGAAAATCGGAGCGTCGCATAAGTAGTGAGTAAATTTAATTAAAAACCAATTTCTTGTCGACGCTTGTCTAAGGATAAGCGCATCCTCGCAGACGGCACCGTAATTGCCTGACTCACTATTATTAAAGAACGACCTCGCAAAGGAAGAAAAAAAAAACTGAAATCAGAATCAAATCCACATGATATATATTATTTTTTTCGTGTTTATCTTGTTGCTCTCACTCTCGAGATCCTTCTTTCCTTGCGTTCCGTTGGCCTTTCCACGTTCCTCTCCTCGCGGCAAAAGAAAATGCAACATTTTCTCGTTCATTTAGAGCACTGCCTGCGGGATTCCAATTCCATGGCATCTGCTCCACAGACCCAAATGGAAACGAAGAAAAATTACATGTCTCCTGTGTTTCCTCTTTCCTTTTTTTTATGAAATAAAGCCGAGCTTGGGAGTTAATATACAGACTCCGAATACATTCGGATTATAACAATGCAAGAAGAAATGCGTTTTCTATATATATATAATATCAACCAACCGTAATGTATATAAAGGGAGATAGAATTGTATAAATTTATGCAAGTATATGATAATGGAATATACGTGTAATCTCCATAAGCTTTCGCAACATAGCGAGTTTGGGGCGGGTGTAATGATGACAAACACAGACGGGGGATCGAAATCGCAAAAGCACAATTAAACTACCCAGAGTATAAAAAAAAACAAGCAGATGCGTGCCGAGGAAAATATTTCATTCTTAATTAACAGAGTTAATTAAATAGCGAAAAAAATTCATAAAAGTCTCTTTCATGTAACAAATTTACTTCATTTTATTTATTGCGCTTCAAAACTATAGCGCCTAAATTAACAAATTAAATAGTACATAAAACAATAAAAATACAATTAAATTTATATGCAAGCGAGATATACATGTATAAGTGTGTGTAATGAAATTTCAGAAGAATTATGAAAAGAAAAAAAAAATGTCAAATTAAAAAAACACTATAAAGTAAATAACTTCTGGACTGATTTGTGAAAGTATTTAAAAAATATTTAAATTTTTGTTGACTAATTAAAAATGTAATTTTATTTTTTTAAATTTATTAATAAAGCAATCTATAGGTTAACAAGAGAAAAAAATGACAATTAATTGATAATAAGTATTTATAACTAATTGTTTATAATGTAAATATTGATTAATTACACATTTCTAAAGTTATATGGCTTATGCTGTATCTATGAGTGATATGTAACGTATCCCAACTAAAATGTACAGTAGCTGTCAGTTCAATGTCACCCCTTTATATAATAACCAACAGTTGGTACGCCTGATACAGATGTCTTATGTCACGCACAGTGTAGATACAGCTTTATAAACTAATCCAGTTGAATTTATGTATAAGCTCCTGAAACGTCTCTCCAGAAGTGAATAATTCTGATCTTTCTTTGAATCTCTATGCTGTAGTCGAGTTTATTGATTCATTTGTATTATCGAATGGATATAATCTTAATGTCATGGTTTCCAAAAAAATGTTAATAAATACTTTGAAATTGGATCATCAAATTAATCTATCAGCTAAGATGATTTTAATATTAATCTCTACTTAAATTATATTAAGTGGATGTACAAGGAAGTAACCTGAACTCTACTTGAGAGTACCTCTAAGACTTTAGACTAATTCTTGTGGTGATCCGTAATGCACACCGGCGCCTGCAACTTGCTGCAAACATTATTCAAATGTCACAAGTTTGACCACGATACTGCAAAGTAATGGCAACGAAAACGGTCCAGCAAAATGATGCACTAACCGAAATATCAATTACGTCATGGCACGAACGAACGAAAAATATTTATAATTACAATGTTTAAGTCGCAAAGAGATGGGTGAAAAGAACCGCTGAGATCGAATAAAGTATCGCAAATTTAATTATAAAATTTCATTAAAAAAAATCAACCGATATTTCCGGAATCGATATTGTAGAACGCGGAAGGAGGGCGAAACGCGAAAGAAGAGAAGAGAGTATATGAGTAAAAAAAAACACGAGCAGTGTAAAAGGGGTGCTTGTAAAATGTGAATTTAATACTTTCCAGTAATTAAAAATTAATTACCGGATATTGAAGCCCGTACAAGCGGAAATTTCCTCCGGTATTCTTTAATGTTTCATATTGGAACGTCTTGTTTCTTCAGTTTTATAACGTTGTGTTTATAACGTGTTTATTTTTATAAAACATTAATGACTATTGCATACACTAATTTTTAATATAAGTTTCTATTAAAATACTAGCAAACCTGTTTGTATTAGAAAAAAAAAATATTATTATAGGTTTTATAAAGTATTTGTTAATATGTTGTTTAGAGGTAATTTTTAAAATTTTTATTAGATATGTTTACTATCTAATATTACAATATTACTTATGTTATGTGTTTCCGAATCATAAGATGTAATTGTCATTTAACTACGAACGGCAGATATATCCGCCCAACTTTGTATACATTGTATGCATGGCTACTGTGGCCACTTTTTCAGCCTGAGCTGTAATATTTTTGTTTAAACTTTGACGCTTGTTCTGTAGACGCGTTATTGAGTTATCAAAACCCGACACTACATAACGCTTTAGAATAGTAGTAATGTTTCTTATAATTATTTACTTACGTTTGTGAAATATCATACATTGTCTACTATTGATAATTAGTTATTTTACTTTCATATAATTGCGTTACATTTATATAAGAATAGCAACGGAGTATTTGCTATGAAAAGACTTATATTAATGAAAGAAAAGGAATATGCTATTTAAAAAAAAAACTTTCGTGCGCTCTCAACAGAGCCATTGAAAGCTGGAATTGCAGAAGTGGTATTTCTTTTTATTAATTGTTTTCTGGTGTTAAAAAGTAAATAAAAGGGGGAAAGCTTTAGCAAGCGTATTTTCTGTGAAATTGTCACGAAACTGGGGAGCCTGGAGTGGCAGCCTTCAAGCATCTCGTGATAAATAGAGCCAAGGCATGAGTGAGATTTTCTTGACGTGCGGAGCGGAAACGGGGAAAACTGGAAACTCGAGCGGGTTAAGGTCACGTGGCTTCCTAATCTTCGTGTGTGTTCCACGGGAATTCGTTAATTCGACCCCGATGCTTCGGTTCGTATTAAAAACCCTTGTTTTCTATCTGTTTCAGAGTGTTTTCAACGTACTGGGTGAGACTTTGGCACGTCTTCATCAGGATGAGGAGGCGGAGAGGTGGTATCAGGCTGCATTGAACGCACAACCAGACCACGTCCCTGCTCATATAACTTATGGCAAACTTCTGGCCAAGAACGTAAGTGTCTTAATTTACGAACACAGCTTTTATTTATACGAAGAAATTTCACGAGCTGCAGACAATATTCCCTCGTTTGTTTGTTAAGTAATTGAAAACCTTGTGCGCCGTGTGTTTCACTAATTAGGTCTACTCGCAATCACATCCTTATCTCCAATTATACTCAATCTACGTATATATATATCTATATATACGCATATATATGTATATGCTTGTATGTATGAGTCCGGTAATTATTCAGCTGGAAACGGAAACAACGTGACCGAAACATTAGCTTCGCTCTGCTCGGCTCTAATTAAATACATTCAAACTAATTATAGTCACACATGAAACGCAACGAAATTCATACGTGACTCAATTGTACTTTATGCACATATATATTTGTATATGTACACATTGTCTAATTCAATTGGAATGTCTTATTCTTCAATTAAAACTTGACCAGGGTTAACTTGATGCACACAGTATTAATTAATATAATTCATATTGAATATATAATCCATTTGCATTAGGAATTAATAGCTTATGAAAGTTCACGTGTATTCTGAATATTAATTTGATGGATCAATATCATTTACAATCTTCAGTACTATAATCTATATAATTTGTTAAATTAAAAGTCTTCAAACTAAACCTGTTTACAATTAATTTGTATTTCTTCTAATATCTTCTAACCCTATCAAACATAACTATTTTCGAAATTCAGAAAGTTTATACATGTACAGGACTATAAAACAAAATCACTCAACTATAAGTCGATTTATTTGTGTATAAAAATTCGATGAATACGACAAATACAAAAAAATATTTTGTAGTGAATACCTTATAAAGATTCTACTAACATTATATTCATTTTAATTTAATTTAATCCATTAACTCTTTATTATTCCAAAATTAAATTTCATTGGATTAACATGAATAAATTACGTCCTAATTATTACGTAACTTCGTTTTGTGTTTGTGACAAATAATATTTAAAATGCTATTACGCGACATTAACATTTAGCAAACAAAAAAATGTTACTAATGTGTAGTTCGCATGTTTGTCAAGTGCCGTGAGGGAATACATAATTCTCATTTACCCTCTTAACACTTGATAATTTAATTTATTTGATAGAGACTCAAGATTGTTGCACGTTAAATGTCTGATCAATTTTATAATTACAAGTCTATTCAGTTTCTTAAATATTTGTAAAAAAGAATGGTTCTTTTTATGGTCCAATAGTACAGTACAAATAAATATCTCTATCATGATTTTGATTAAACATATCATATGCACACCTGATTCAATCACTTTCTATAAGTGAATTTTGATTATATAAACTTGATAATTTGCTAAGAATATACTAATATAGCTGATATTAAATACACAGAAAGTGTCTCTTTCATATCTAAGAAGTAATCGGCTTTTGCCATGTCGTTCATTTTTAAAATTCTAAACTTTTTATGTATTGCTCGCGCTCATTCTTCATCGTCTTTTGTACGAAGATCCAACGAACCCAATCCTATTGTAAAGTCGAACGACAGAGGATCTCTCATTAGCTTTTGAATATCTTTGCTAACATGCAGTGCAGATACGGATGATTGGTTTCGATCCTTTAGTATGCGTGGCATGTATAATATTAAAATAGAAAATAACAAACCACGGTTTTCATTAACGTTCGCTTTGTATTGCCTATTTTCAATTAATCCTTACTTTCAATATATGTTTGTAAAATGTAAATGTTAAGTTTATATTTGTTTTTCATGTTAACATAAATAGCAAATTGTATCTAATTGATGGTATAATTCATATCATATATAAGCACTATAAATATATGAAGGATGGCTTTAAAAAAGGGAATGTTAGATAAGTATCTCTTCGTACTGGTTTAGATGCATGGAAGAATTTCAAAGGAGTTTTGATGCACTTTAATGAGAGCTGCGCTCTTGTATATTTAATGGAATGAAACATATTTTCGGAAAAAGGGAATTCTAAATGAAGACTGTCTAGTGTACGTGTCTACTTAAATTACATATCTATTAATATTCAAAGGGCTTCAGAAGCATTGGACTGGCGCACTTAGGGTTCGTTTTTCTTCAGTTAGGAAATTAAAAATGGAATCGATTACGACGTGGATAGAGGAGGAGTGAATACACAGACAGACAGACACACGCATACACACACCGCAGTCCCGGTTTCGTCCTTGCTATCCGCATCTGTTCCCTTCGCCCGTTGCATTAAAGCGTCTCGCGTAGATTAATACTGTGGATTACGCGGGTCACAGCTTGAGACATTTCAATGCCATTCCTGCAGACGGGGAGCCCTACAGTCTTACAAATATTCACTGAATATCTTCTGAGGAAAATTTCAGCATCCCGTCCGGAGTCGGCCTCTCCCACACACCACCATCCCCCCGCACCACCACCAACGTTCCCATCTTTCGGCTCACATCAAACGCGAAGGAATTTCGTTCTCTTTTGCCATCCCCCGACTTCAGTCAGATTTATATCGCTTTTCATTATATATTTTCCCTACCTTCATTCTGCTCTCCCTCTTGTCATTTCTCTGTCTTTTTCTTTTTCATCTCCTTCTTTCTTTCTGACTCCTTCTTAAGAAATCAAAACGCCAAGAGGATTTATTTATTATTAATTCAGCGCCTCTTCCAGTAATCTAATTATTTTTGCATTGGATTAATCAATTTTGTATATCCAATTAACGCCAACTGAATAAACATGATTTAAATATTTATGGTACAAGGTAAAACAAAATATGTAGAGCGGAAATTGAAAGTATACATTTCACTCACTTCAGAAATATATCATCTTTCATCATGTTCTTTCATATTATACTTTTTTTTTTAAATTATTACGTTAAGAAATATATTACTTTCTTCATCATTATATACACAGGAATATCCGCACTTGTAGAAGACGCTAAAAATACGTTTGTTTTCCCTATATTTTTAATATCAATTACTTTTCTATTAATTAACTTTTGAATGACATTCAGATATGTCTAAATAATTAAAGTCACTAATCTGATTGACTTGCTGCTATATTTTGACGCTTACTGAACTGATATTAAATCAATAAATATATTAATTATTTAATATGTTGCACTTAGCAATATGTGTGTGACATGCGATGTTGTTACAGTCGCAGTTGTAACTGACATTACAAATTTTGAGTTATAATACGCTTCATAAGTCACATGTTAGGTAATTGATCTCTGTTCCTAATCTATATACAACTGTGGAATAATCTATGTATAATAGTATTATTTATATTCCTAGACTTATGACAATCCTTACATCAATACATAGTTTAAATATTGAACATAATGTTAATTTATAAAAAAATGTTTTTATGAAATGCAATTTAAAATTTATATTTTTCATAAACTTCTGAATTTATATGTTCTTTTAACGCACTTTAATTTAAATACAGCTGTTTAAGCCTTTTTTTATATTATCATCATAGTTTTCTCCGCTTGGTAGTAAATATTGATTATATTATGGGTAATTCGGTTTACGAACAGTTTAGACTTCGAACAAATCGAACAACGAACACGAACGAACACTTTACAGACCGATTAATGTTACTTTTAATAGTTAACACTCACATTTAAATCTCTGTAGATTCAGCAAAGCAATTCATTAATGTTGATAAGTCATTGACATTATTTCCAAAATATATTACTGATTATCAATGATTTGATTTGAAAGTATTCTATAAATTAAAAAGTGCAATCAAATTTTGATGAAAACCTTAGTTCTTTGTACAGTAAATAGAATACAGTATCATTATTATATTATTTTAGAATGGAATCGATGACTATAACATTGAAACAAACGTTGTGCGAGATTGATTAACACTAAATCCATTTTTTTTGTATACACGCATTTTTCATACTCGTTGACTGTCAAAGCAGAGTCATTGTATACAAATGATCAACTTCAATTATTAATTTGGGAATTCGCGAGTATCAATTCATCACGATTGTACGGCACAAACACAATTTTTTTATCCATTTTAGAGATAAATCATTGGGATTAAACCTGGCCGTTATTATACGAATATTCATAATTTTTTTTTCAACGCACCAGCATGGATATTCCGAAAAGGGTCAGATTCAGGTCCCCCTTTATTTGCACAAACAAAACAAAAATTTTAATTGACAGCAGCACACTTAGTCAACGGCAGAGCGGCTCAATTTATGCTGAAATTAAATTGCTTTTGATGTGGAACGAAATCAATCAGAATTTTGGAGAACAGAAGAGATGCAAAAGTCTGTATTCTAATTAATTTAAATGAGTATTTTCGTATTTCGCTCTCTGTTTATATATATTTTTTTTGATAAGAATTATTAACTCATTTGAAATTGGATGTTCCATTATTTAATATTTATCTATAGGATTTGAATCGATTTTTTTTGTAAATATGAATTCCAAATGCATATTTAAATTATTTATTGCGTTCGAGCATGTGCGCAAAAAGTCGATATTAATTACTTTTTGAATGGGAAACGAATTAAAATTCAAATTGGGTTTCAGACATGGAGGGAAAAAACTTTCGGTTTTGCTTTAATAAAGATATTATTATTTATGAATCTCTAAGCTGAAAGTAAATTTGTAAAGGTAAGAGGATTAGAAGAAAGTTTATAAAGTCATATAATGAAACGGAGCATCGTTTTCACGAGACTCGTAATAATTATGTAAAATTTCTGATTTGCGCAAATGTCTTTTTCAGGTCAGTCGAATCGTCGAGGCGGAGCAGTGGTTCCGAAGGGCCAAACGTTTGGCGCCAGAAGATGCCAGCGTTTACCATCACTATGGTAAGTTTATACAAATCAATATACTAATGAGATTAAAAATTGATTTCTGTTATGTAATAAAATTTCGATCAAACAGCCTCGTGTTTGAATTAGTGCTGGCGCATGCATTTCGTTCAATCGTTGATTGGGAAGATGTGCGCAACATGTATGGAGATATTTACTCAATTTTTTCTTTTAATTTTTTGGATGCTGTGGCTCGAAGGAGCGACGACGAAGAACGAGAGGCCGGAGAAAAAACTGTGAGGGTGGAACAAATATTTACATTTCATGAATATTTTATAGATGCATGGGGTGTACAAATTAGAATTCTTTACGTGAACAACCTCTCACGACCTCGTGCAAACATCGTCTCATAGTATAAATATTCTCTGTTTTTAAGGCGTCTACGTGGACCAGCCTTAAAAAATAATAATAAAACTCTGGTCGCTTTGAATTTTGCATTGAATGGATTTACCTCAGTGTAAATAAATGTACTTTGAATATGTTTATTTAATGATTCAATCTAAATATTACTAATCAAATTAAATAACAATTATGTTCTGAAGACACGCTGTCAAAAAATAAGCCATATTTTGGAATCTCTATCGAACTAACGTTTAAGTTTAATCAAAAACCTCAAAATGACTTTTTGATCATTGTTTATTTATACTAATCAAAAATTGATTATTTTAAACATGAGTCATTCAACAGTCAATCCTAATAGTAATGTCAATTTACACACTCAATTAACAGAGCCGCTTTGATCCTACGTTGTTTTGCATAAGTACTATTCATAACGGTCTATAACACATACGTCAATCATTCTAAACAATAATGCGAACACTCAATAATTTTAACGCTTATTTTTCACTTGTTTCAAAGCTTTCGAGATAAAATTAACAATATATTCCATGGTATATTTAAATATTAATAAACACTATATAAAACTTTAAGATTATTAAATCCCCTTTCATGTAATAGTATAATGTATTACGTGAAATAAATAAATGTTCATACAGCTTTCGACTCTGTTCACGGTTCGTTTTTCGCTCTCTTTTAGCGCGCGATTTAGTTTACAAAGTTATATAAGTCCTGTATCTGTGCGTTTAATCACGCAGAAGTGGTTGTTACCGTTATTTGCATAACGCACATACACACTCGCCCTCATACACAAGGGGCAGCTTGAATAATCCTCGTAAGTTAATTACATCGTTAATCACGGCTGCAGTAAAGTTGACTGATTGCAGATCAATTTCAAGAATATTTCACCTGGTTCGCAATGGATTCGTTCCATAAAACGTATCAATTATTTTGTAACCAAATTACATTATGATTTATGGTACATAATGTTTGCTGGATTTGATGCTTGAGAATGGCGTAAAACACGAAGGTACGATTTCTGTATTTTGCAGTTCAACAGGAAATTGTACAGAAATTGCTTTTAAAACATAGTCTACTTTCAGTCAACGTACGTTTTATGTACACAAATAGTGGTATGCTAAACGAATGTACGTTAATCCGAATTCAATTATAAGTACAGTAATACCTCAACCGAACTAATCGAGGACTTTTTTTGTGTACTTTTTATTTTGGTCAATTAAAATGTATTTGGTTTGTTTTGAAATTTTAAAACCGAACTATAGTGAATCCGGACTATACAAGGTATTGTTGTACTCTCATTTATGTTTTTGTTGCAAACCTATGTTTATTCGCACGAACGTACTCATATTCATATGAACGTACAGTTTTCCGTCGAACTCTGAACATATTTCTTGGATGATAAAACGACTTCGAGAAAATTCTAAGTCCACTTTTCTACATATAAAACTTATAGAAAATAAATCCGATATCAGCTGAATATGACTTAACCAGAAGTTTATATATAATATAAAATTGCAATATACCTGATTTCTTACATCATTGTACGTTAGTTTGGTAATAGCGTAAATAATTGTATATTAGTGAGCGTACGTTAAAAGTATAAACTTTAAGTAAACAACTTCTGTAAGTGATAAATTTGTTTTAAAATTAATAAATTTCTTATGCTGAAGTATTAATTGTGATTTTTTTTATAGGAGGCTAAGTGAAAGTATTTAATTAAATTAGAAAAGTTAAAGTTGATCGATTCTGGTGTCTTATAATTAGGTGAAAAGTTTTTAATGTTTCGGTATAAAAAAAAGGGAAATCCGGTTTTCGGTTTTGCGAGTACAAGCAGAATGTGGAGGCGGCCGGGTGAAATCTTTTGCTTTGGGGTCGAGTTAGTTTGGGAGAGGAAATTTTCAACAACTTTTAGCCTTAATTATTAATGAAGGAAGTTTGGGCAAAGAGGATGACTCCTTGACGGTATTTCTCATCAAAATTTGACGCTCAGTTGAAACTAAATCAAAACTTTGGCCATATAATGTTACACGACCCGCTTTCGCATTGTTAACTATTCCCCTTGTAATTAGCCTGAATGAGCGGACTGGAAAAATAATAATTTTCTTGTTATTTCATGTTTATTTCTCACGTTCGTTTTACTCTATGTTACGTGTTTGTTTATTTTATATCTACGGGGATTTATTTGTGCAGAGCTTCGCCGCTCGATTCATCATCTTTTGTTGAAGTTGCTGAATAACTTCCATTCTCGGAGTTTACAGGAAAATTCAATCAATTACTTAGCCAAGTACATACATGAAATCTATTACCTAAACACAAAAGTGTTACCGGTAATTTTCCCCGAACATCCTCTACCCCTCCGACTGGTACGGATTCTTACGGTTTTCAATTACCCTCTTTCCAACGATTAACAAACACTACCTTCGTCCAACACTAAATTTACTATAAATACACACAACCTTTCACTTCGTTCACATAATACAAATTTACAAAATGTACAAGGTATGAAACTAAAATGTCCTATTTTCATTTTATTTCAACAATAATAAAAGAAACTCATATTATTTAAATATCAAATCATTCATTTAACATACTTATCATTAAGTTTTACTAGCTATGTCAATTATATCTTCAATTTATAGCATATTTCATTACTGTATATTAATAAATCCATACATTAACATATAATTATAGTTAGTACATTAATATAATATTTTTACCACTAAATATAATTTGCTAAGACTCTTCTTAATCCGCAACTAATTATAGTTATAGTCTATTTTTTTAGTTTGAGAATTTTTATGTTCAAAACACCTTTTGTATTGATTTTTCTTCGAGAGCTCTTGTGAAAGAAAATTTACATGAAATTCTAAACTTGCTCTAAAGTGAGTTCCGTCTCGATGGGGATGTCTTGAACCACAGCCATGGGACATTTAATGCGCCTCCACCTCCATCGCCCGCTCGAAAACAGCCGCCCCCCTCTGCACATCCCTCCCAAAACCCAAACCCATGCCCCCATCTCCGTTGAACTTTACAAGATTTGTCGACCGCATAAGAAACTACCGGAGATAACGTATTAAACATTAGCCAGATTAAGGTAATTAACTGAAACCGTGCGACGTCGCGCGCTTCAATTTATCGCCCGGCACGGCAACTTTTACCAATTCCAACGTGTCTCCGCGATTAATTGCGTAATTAAAGATTTATAAAAGGAATTCGATTTACGCCTTGTCCTCTCCTTACATTAGACAGATTAGATACTCAATATTGCAAAAATGACTTAAACAAATAAATTATTAAATTATTTATTTGTACAATTATGTGTTTAATTTATGTGTCCGTTGTAGTTACATGTTAATATGTGAACTTCGAAATATTTGTGTTTACATCTAACTATTGTTTTTGTATGTAATTAATTAAAATCTTTCACTTGTCTAAGCAATAAAAAATGTTGTTGTTATTATTGGATTTACGACTGTTGTATAATTAAATGATACTAATTAATTGTTCGTTTTTGCAATTCGCAGTTGTTTTACGTCTCGCTTAAATAAAAGAAATACATGTAAATTTTCCATTCGCAAGGAATGCCTGTAGAGACATTAGAGATATTTGCCCGTGTCTTAACTTTTAATTGGCTGGTGAAATCCCCTTTGCTTTCGTGAGTTTAGAGAAGGGCAGCACGAGTACAGGAAACTCAAAGGCAGCCCAGTATTTAATTTTTTGCTCCTATTCGCCCGAAGCGCAAATCGCGCGCGACGCTCGAGAGCATTAAAAATAATTACAGGGACGTAATCCCAGCAACAATTCGAATTTGGCGCAAAAAAATAAATAAAACAAAAGCACGAACCGAGCGAACGTCTACAATTCGGTGCGCTACACCAAAACCACCCCTGCAAAACCTCTCTTGTTCGCAACCACCACCCTTCGCAGTTTGAATAAAATGTATCGGAAACAGATGTGCGAATTGTCTGGAAGCGAATCGATAGTTTGGAAACGGTGCGCGCGAATTGAACATGCACATGCACACGGTCAAATAAACAGAAAATTAAATGCATTTTACATGACACAACGAACTCTGAAAAGCCATCCCTGATTCTCACGAAACTGGCGCTAACATCGTTACAGATCCACTGAAAAATCGCGATTGAACGTTAATTGAGGAATCTTGATTTGCAAATAAATGATGAGATATGATGTACATATTGAAATGACTGCGAGAGATTAAAGGTCCATGAAGCAGGATATCATCTGGATTTGAATGTTTCACAAAACGAAAGGAAATTACTTTTTGTTAGGGGATTGAAGCCGCGGTAAAAAAATTGTGCGCTAAAATTTTTGTACGCTTTCGGCGATTTTCATACATGAAATATGAACGTCAATATTTAAACGCACAAGTTTTGTTTTCGTATTGGAAATTTGAGCGGCCTAGTTTTTTTTTGGTGCTCCGTTCTGTTTCAAAATTAAATATGATTGTCTTATTTACAGTTGGGGCAAACCTAGTTATCGTTTAAACACCATAAAAGTATATATAGATTACATAATATAATTAATAATTGAAGAAATAATAAATCATTAATTAAAATAATTTTCTTATAACTAAATATATAAATACAGTACTAATCGTGGTATCCAAAAAGATCATTCTAATAATACGCAAAATTCTGTAAAAACATTTTGTCTTTCTTTTTTGTTTGTAATGAAAATATAACTTTCTAAAGAATCACTACAAAAACAACTTCCTCTGAACATATCATATTTTTCTCGTTTTGATTTAATTGTAGCGATTTTCTTGAATGAATTTGTAATTAAATTTAGTAAAATATTACAGTTCTAAATATACTTGCAGATTTTATAAATTATTTCCTTTATAATGCAGTAATTCTACAGTAAAATTTTATTGTTTTGAAATTTGTAAAGTATACATTTTATTTTTTTTATTGTTAAAAAAATTATAATCAAGGTCTATTATAAGATATATACAATATATATATAATCAAAGAATTATATATTATTGTGAAATAAAATATTTATGAATGAATAACTTAAATGAATAGTGCATTTCATTGCATAATGGAATTTCGAGTATTTGCCATAGGTTCGATCAAAGATAATAGTCAATTTCTAAAATTAACCCCTATACATGATATTATTTAATTTTCGATTGATATGATGCTTTTATCAATTGCTGCCAGTAACAGCCCTTTGTGACATGCATTACATGCTGGTATAATATTATAGATCCTAGCGCATTATATTCATTAATGTTTTTGTATATAGTATAAACGTAATTAGCGACTACATTTTATAGGAATAAGTAAATAATAAAATAAGTCATTATTTATTCTAGAAATAATGTGTGCTTAATCAATAAAAAAAGAAGCTGAATCGCTGTTCTATAAAACATAATTATATAATACTAAAGCAAAGAATCCTTATACAATGCTACTCTAATTAGATGGAGGATAACATAGAGGGGAATATTTCCTAATTGGTCAATTAAGGGGTTGGCATGGGAGGTTCATTGATTATGGCAATTGTAAGATGCAAAGTGACAATTATCCCACATAGACACAAACAATAAAGCCACAGCTATACCAGCAAATTGATTAAACAAGTCGATTCGGAAGTATAATTATAATAGGATAATTTTATCATATCTAGACAAAAATGAAATGACCCTAATGAAAGTATTATATGTATAAATAAAAATTATATTATGTTATTTCAAATCCCGATTGTTTTTAAGTTGTTTTCGTTATTAATTGAGAGATTATATTGTTTAAGCGTAACAAAACATTCATTACGTATAATTCAACTGTTATGTATATCTTCTGTATTATCTGTGCGCTGCTGTATAGATTTGTTGTCTCTATATATACACGAAGTTTCTGTGAAAGGCATGCCGTTTATGTACAGGATGTGCAAAGTTGGAGACAGTGTACTGCAGTGCGGTAGACCATACTTTGGACTTATCTGGTCACTCACCCTATTCTAATCCAGAATCCAGACCGGTTTTTTTTATTTTTTCTATTGGTTTCAGTAGAAAATTTAATAAAATATATTAAATTAACAATATTATGATATATTAATCAAATTACAAAAATAGATTGCTTATCAAAATGTTGCAAGATCATGAAAAATAACTACTATTAATGATTATTTTTGAAAAATAAATAAAAATTCAACTTTGTTATGTAAGAAATCATCATCATTTACAATCATTTTAACTCATTGAAGACTATCAAAAAGAACATGCTTATTTTCTATTTGAAGATGTTTTATTTTATTTATATTGTTTACATAATCAATAGATTAAATGCATAATTTTCATATAATATAATGATCATATAGATTAATTATTATAAATTCATATTTAGAATGTACAAAAAAAAAATGATAACGAGGTTTAACATAAAAAAGGCATCTATATATAATTGCATATTATTTGTGAGATTAATTTCATTCTGTTTTGTAATTTTGGGTAATTTAACACCGTGAGCTAATGAGGGATTACTATGCATAAATATGAACATTATATTTATTAACATTTTAATGATATAATTAATGTTAGGGGAAGCTTACGTATTTTAATTATAATTAATACGTTGTGTTGGATATATTTTTTTTCTGCAGCAGAAACATTAGAACGAAATGAACTTTGTTCGGGCCTACCTAACCTACCTCAGTCGTTCATAAAATATAAATAGCGGTGCGAAAATTAAAATTTATTAACTCGCCGGAGGATATTAACCGAGCCTATAATTCTCAATGAAAACTGCCGACCTGGGGGTGCAAGATGTATGCCCTATTAACTTAATGAGGAGATATTTTGTGGCGAAACTCGCATCATCCATTTTTTTTATTTACCTCGCTTCAACTCTCTATTTTTTTTTGTTGCAGGTGAATTTCTGGCATCAAAAGGTCGGCACAAGGAGGCCGCTAATCTGTACGAAAAAGCGGCAGAACTGAAACCAATGGACTACGAATTGGCAGTCGCTGCAGCCACAGCGATGCGACAAGCAGGAAGACACGGAGATGCAGAGCATTGGTATAGGAGAGCCGTGCTGCTGAAACCCTCCGTAAGTTTTTTTTTATCCAATTTTATTCCAATTAGTGGTTACGTACAAATACACACTGTGAAAAAAGGTAAAGAAATAAATGGAGAGAAAAAAAAACTCAACAGGCTGTTGATTGCTTTACGGTTTTCCATTCTGATTAATTTCGTGACCGAAACGGCCTTGCCCTTTGTAGAGGAGCGTCGGGTTAGGATGAAATAATAAAGCGTATTACAACACAGAAAACAATTGATTGTTCGCGGCGCACGCGAAGCCGACGAAGATTCTCAATATATATATGAAATTAAATTTTATTCTGCCAAGCTTTCTCATATTTGAGTTTCGAATTTTTCCTTTGTCTGTCCGATGTTTTGAGATTGGCCTATTCATCTTTGAACGTCGAATAAAATCGTCTGTGTAAATATTTACAGGTTGTCTGCTCGGCTGAATTCAATATGCATGATATCCTCGGGTCTCCACTAGCTAAAAGTTATTTGTTCTGTACACGTAGGTACTATAATATTTCTGTAACGAATTTATTGCTAAGACATGCGCAACTTGTTTATTCAGAAATGACATATATATCTATTAAATAAATTAAAATCAAGTTTTGCAGTCAAAAAGACTTCGTTGTTAGCCCTTCGGTTGTAATTGCCAATAAAGATTGAATTTTATAATTCATAACAATATAATTAATTGTGATGGTAATTACAAAAACCTTGAGTAAAAAAAATCTTTTTATAATTTATAATAATAACAACGTAAATTTTGCTATAACCATGTAATTACATTACTGTATTATTGATCTACTTCTTTGCAAACTTTACCTATTAAGAAGCATGTTTATAAAAGATCCAATGTAAAAGTAAGTGTATGTATGATTTCATATTTAGAATCTCATTTTTATGGAAAAAAAATCTTGATAATGATCCGTGAGAGCACAAATTTTGAGTTTAGGGGTCCGTGAGGTCAAAAAGGTTGGAGACTTTATACCTCTTAGTGAATCATATAGTTTTTTAATTGTAGAATTTGAAAAAATACCAAAATTTGCTACATGGTAAAATATTATGAAACCACTACTGACGTGGCGTCTGATAGACTCTGCTAAGAATATTTTGCTGTTAATCTCATAAAATGGTTCTTATTGATTCTGTAACTCTTAGTGAATCATATAGTTGTTTAGTTGTATAATTTGAAAAAAAATACGAAAAATTGCTACATAGTAAAATATTATGAAATCACTACTCACTTGGCGTCTGATGGACTCTGGTAAGAATCTTTAGAAAATGGAGAGATGTGTTTTTACAAATTGTCAGTCAGTATAAAGAAGGTTCGGATTATTCCACTTTTTCAGTACTAAATGTTAGAAGAAGCGCCGCGCGAGTAACGAAGTATTAAAAGTAAAACTTAACAAATACCATTACCTATTTAAATTAACTATTTTAAATTAGAATTAACGATTTTGTATTATATATAAATTATATTTCAATTTGCATTATTTCCGCACAGCGAATGCTTTTCAATTTAGATTCCAATTAGTAAAATTGTTTTACATTTATTTTAGCATAAACTAAATTTTAATTACAAAATATATCTCTTGCGTATATATTAAAGAGTTTGTACAATATAATTTATATTTTAATTTGGATTGTTTGGATTAATCAATTTACATTTTACTAAGCAAAAATGTGTTACATTTTGGTTTAACCTAATTATTATTTAATAAATCAAAATTATGAGAAAAAAGAAATTTACAGAAATTATAAAAAAAAATATTTATAATTATAAAAACTGATTATATTAGATTCGTACAATAACATAAATCTGGATGAAATGAAATTTGTGCTTTGTCGGCAATTCTGATTGAAAGCTGTCGTTAAAATGAAATTAAATTTGAACTGCGTCCGTCAATTTTTTTTAATAACTCTGCTTAAATAGAACAAGAGTTATTAAATTTCATCTTGAAAATATATTACTTACTAGACGATCCTCATCCCCGATAAGGACTAAATTGTATTTTCTCTTGATGCCTTACGCAAAACTTACCTCATTTTCCCAATCTAAACCCGTTGATTTGCCCCATTTTTTTTAACGTTCGTTCCATTTTTTTAGCCCCTCCTCACACTCCCGAGTCAGTATTGACGAATTCAATTATACTTCCTTTTTATGTAAGGGAAAAAGTGTCTCTGCGCAGTTAATTGATACTTTCAATCAAATTGGTTTGGCGCGTAATCAAATAACCGCAGAAGCACAAGAAACCAATTACGCAACGGACAGGGAGGAGAAAAACCTGCAGAGACGGGGGGAACTATTAAAAGGGCTCTTTTTCATGCTGCCTCGCGAGAGGGTGTCCTCAAGAACAGATTTAATTACGCCCCCGCGCTTCCACCCTTAGCTATTAGCCGCAGAGACTTCCATCCGAGAACCAGAAACTTTTTCATACCTCCTCAAACCTTGACCACAGGAAAGAAGACACGCAAAATCTCAACCCTAAATGAATATAATCGCACGCTAAACTATTCAAGTTTTAAAAAAGCGCGGGATCCGAATAATCAATTATTATAATTTTACTGAAAGCACTTTAATATGTGAATAAATTTAATTAATAATCCCGCAATTTTGTTATGCGCAACAAATCATTTTGTTTTTGTAAAAACAAACTTAATTAATTTATACCATGCCATATACTAATTTCGTTAATCCCAGTTTCAAGGATAATTTATTTATCCTAAATTCACCAGAAATTTAATTTGCGTAATTGGAAGTCTCGGGATACCCACCAGAAGAGTTTAAAATTACTAATGGAATTAAATATTCTTAATAATACTTTTGCAGCTGTTCATTAACAAATGCAGCAAATGTTGTCCATCAAATAAATGGTCACGCAATTACCAACAGCCCCAAAGACAGCAATTGATATTTGATCGAATTGTGGTTACAAAACAAATTAAATTATCTCTCCGACAAATAAATTGATTTTCTTTCTGATGTGTTTCCACGGTATGAATTGAGTTTTAGTTATTTATAAATCTTTTGATTTTTTGCTACTTACTCCGATTAATGGCTTAACGATTTGTCACTAATGACAAGTCGCTGTCTCATCAATAACAGTCTTTACACTTAAATTACACTCAAATCAGAGTGGAATAAGAACAGCTATCAAATATAATCTATTAATATTTTTCATAATTATTACTAAGACTTGAATTATTTACTTATATACAAATAGTGTCAATATTAGTTTACTCATACGTACATGGCATGAAGTTATTCAATATTATACTAGATAAAATAAGGTAAAAGATAACATTGCATTTAAAGAAAAAATAATTAACACAAAGCACTAAGCAGGTCAGTCTTCCGAGACGCATTGCAAATTGTATCTGGCATGCCACCATTCGAGTTTCTGGCTAGAGAGAAGTGAAACAATTTTCCTGACATTGGTGCTTCGGCATATACCTGCACTTCATATCAAAGAAGGAGGATAAACCAGAACACGTCCATTGGAAGTGGTAGAACTAGAGGTGTTCGTTGGTGAAAGAGCTAAGAGAAGTGGGACATTGTAGCAAGATACTTCTCAGGGGTGCACTCCATTAAGGAAGAGGAGGATCGAGAGAGAAAAGGAAGAAAGTGGTAGTCGAAACCAACACACGTCGAAGTGAAGTGCTTGCTAACAAAGACAATCTGCATTGAGGAGTTTTACCAAAATACCGGACCTGGATACTGATGAAGAAGAGAAGAGGTTTTAGTGGGTAAGAATCTTACAGTACCACGACTCCACCCATGGTTCCTATGCGAGGTTTCTTCTCCTCTCAACAAAACTTAACTACTGTCGCAAAACCAGCCTAGGACTGGAGCAGAGGATTAATATAAATAAAATGAAAATACTTTTGGAT
Organism: Nicrophorus vespilloides; assembly: GCF_001412225.1. NCBI lineage: Eukaryota > Metazoa > Arthropoda > Insecta > Coleoptera > Silphidae > Nicrophorus > Nicrophorus vespilloides. Next base: position 305,346 of record NW_017096476.1, read on the forward strand.
ATACAATAATAATACAACTCACATTCACACTATACCGTTTAAGCACCTTATGGTTAATAGCCAATTGAAAAGAAAATTTCTTAAGGATTAATGTAATCTGCTAGATTAATATATTTGTATTGTTTCTTTGAGATATATATATATATATGCAAAGTGCAGTTCACATAAGTTTTGATGGGCCTTTTAGAACCATTACATTGTGTCTACTGTGTAGGAGGAATTTAATTTCACAATGAAATTAGTGGTTGAATTCTATAAGTGCCTGGCATAATGGGTATAATTAAAGTGGAACTTGTTGACTATTGTTAGTTTTAATCATCTTAAAAGCTATTGAAGTAGTTATGTTTCTCTTTCGTTTACATATATATAAGGATATTCTACTTTAATAAGAATGTATAACATCTTTTTCGTTTCAATTTATATATTATTATATACATCTTTCGCACTTTATTTGTGAATAAATTCGTTTTCATCAAAATTTCGTAAAGTGAGAAATGTACAAATGTTCAATAATCAGCAATAATTACATACATATATAACTAATTCTTGTCCGTAACTGAAAATGATGAATTTATTGAAACACAAATTACCCAAATATTACTCAATTACTCAATTAGTTGTTGATTACTGATTTTTTTCTATTTCATATTTATATTTGCTATAACATAATTAAGCAAAGTTGGTTGCCTACTATAAACTATTTATTAATAATTACTTCTTAGATACTTTCCTCATTCGCAAATCACGACTTCAGATGGTTTTTAATGCAAACATATACTTTATTTACTTAATGTTATTATATAATACACTTATTTAAATTCGGCAATAATAATCAGAAACTTTTTATTTTATTTAATGAAAGGGCTGAAATCTTCGTATAATTCGTATAGAATGTATAGTATAAGTATGAAACAAAATCAAAATATTAAATAAATCTAATTGTTACAGGATGCCAGAGGACACACGAATCTAGGAGCAATTCTTCACCTGAATGGAAAATACCGAGAGGCAGCCGACAGTTACCGGGAAGCTTTGCGGTTGCAGCCTAACGATGTGACTACCCTAACAAATTTGCATAGACTACATAGCGTTATGACTTGACGATGAACATCGTCCAACACGAAAACCCAAATATCAAACTCCAAGTTACTTACTTGGATACTTCCTAATTGAATGTTGAGTTACATAAGAGAAAGAAAAAAAAATGATTTCCGTATCAACGAATCAGCGATTACATGTGCTAATTGTGTGCTTTATGAAAAAAAAATCGCCGATGTTTTGGGACCACGGTGTGCATGCTCGGCAAATTAATTGAAGCTAAACAGAATAAACAAAAAAAATATTCACAAAAGAAAAACACGATGGGATTCCAGAGAATCATTGTAATATATATATAAAGTATTATATAACAAAAAGGGAAAAAAATATTGTAAAGTAAATTATCTTTTCACTTTTACTTATATTTTCTTTTTTTGGGGTCTAAAAGAGCCTGAAACAAATGAGATTTTGACAATATATGTAAATGACGATCCATAGTGATATTTTTAATAAGATGAACGTAAAACAAGATATTTCTTAATCAAACTGAAAGTGATATTGTATATAAAGTAAAATATTAAATATTGTAAAAGGAAATGTAAAAAAAATATAATATTATACTATTAATAACGAGAGAGAGATGTGGGGTTGCGGCGGGGAATATGAATTTACGGAACATGGTATTATTATATATTATATAACGTGTAATAATACTAATAATAATGTGCGAGGCATTTGATTTACGGAGCGTTTTTTTTCTGTTTGTTGTTACATAACGTTTTCAGTTTTAACTCTCTGCCGGATTATCCGGGTGACGAAGCAAAGCGTCCAAAGTGTATCTACTATATATATATATATATATAGAGGGTACATCCGATGTGCAATTTTTCACTTAATTTGCTTGCAAATTGGTAAGTATTCCAACAGATTTCAGGATTACTTCCACTACCATTCAGCTTATATTTATCGAACGCAAAATGAAACTACTTTTACACACATATTCAATAAAAAAAATAATCAACAGAACTACGGTACACAAATGAAAGTATATTAGTTAAAATTAAATAATGATATAATTATGAAGATTTAATGATATCATCAATGAAACTTCCTTCGTTCCAATAGCAGCAAATTTTAATTTACGAAATCATGTGCCAAAAAATATAACATTTATTTTCGTAAATAGTTTCGATGAAATTTTCGTTCGACGAACTCGAAAAGGCTGAATCAAATCAAGTCAACGCTATTTTTCTATATAGATAGTAATTTCAAATTACTAACGTAGTTAGGTTATTTTAAATAGTTTTATTCTGTCAATAAATATTATATATTACGTAACACTTCTAAAACAGTCGTTTTGTTTAAGTTATAATATATTGTTTATTTATTAATTGTTTAGTTTATTTATATTAATATTATTATTATATAATATTTGTTGACTAAATGATAGTAGCCCAAGCAGTATAACTGCATTGTAAAATACATTAACTTCTAAGTGTTATAAACTTGTATTACATACACACACAGAAGTCTTCCTGTCCTTTAAATAGATTTCAATGTCATAATTCTATTATTATTTCCATTATGTAATTTGTAGGTCAGTTCAATACAATTAATTTATCATAACTGCACAAAGAAACGTCAATTAGTTGAAAACAAAGTTGAATGCAGCCGCAAAATGCAATATGTTCAAATTATATAATACTGTAATATCCATTTTTATATAATAATACTACTGCAGCAATAACGATGGCATTTTTATGTGCGGCCACGGAATTATTTATCAAATAATCGCATTTGCAAATACGGCCGAACAAAATTGCAAATAAATACCGCGAATAATAACAAAAAAACCAGCGCATAGAGCAACAACAACAACAGCTAAAACAAAATGTAAAAACAAATGATTCGCATAGCAAACTTTTATTCATTCGTTCATTAAATTACATCCCATTCAATATTTAAAATAACTGCGTTTTGTTGCTGCGACTACTAAATATATAAACCGGCTTTATGTGAATTACATATTTTCAGTCGTTTCATATTTTTAGGATATTAAAAAATATTTTTATTGCTACAACGAAAAAATAAATAAAAATGAATATTAAAAATTGAGCGCACTCGAAAACGGGACGAGTATTTATTTAATACCATACCAGAATTATGTTTTAATTTAACTTTTGGCCTCAAAGGAATCGTAATTAGTGCAGTTAACTCTCGTTTTTGTTTGTTTTTTTTTCATTCACAAACGATGTTTCGCGTTAACTCGGAACTGACCTAATCAATGATTAAACTCGACTCGCACACCAAAAAAAAAACAATTACACAAATGGGATTTTGTAATTTTCCAGAATGCACACTGACGTTTATATGGTACTTGATGTTTTACGCATTAGGAAAGTTAAGCAGAGGATAGTACTTTGCCAACTTGGAACTAAATATAATAGAACACTGGGGATAATACTACTCAAATTCATGTTTAGAGTGAAGAAGGTCGTCGGTTGAGAAATTTCGCAACAACTGCATACTTATATAACATCCATTTCGACTGAGAAAGACAGATGTGACAAATGTAAGCTGAATGTGTATTGAACCCGAGTATTCTCCGCATGTTTTTCCTTTCGTGAGAACTTCGATGGACGCTTTGCTTCGATTCGGTGTAAACTTTTGCAGAACTCGTGCTTAATTTAAGTGAATCCCGTGCTTCACTTAGATTCAAAGCGATAATAATACAGCAGTATTCCAACATATCTTTCGATCTGTGTACCATGCAAATATTTCTGCTTGGAAGAACGATTACAAAGCAAACGGACGTCGAATGAGAAGAAGTTTTTTTTTTCGTCATTGCTCTGGAATTGTAAAAGCGCTTCGATACAGAAACATTGATTAATTAATTAATTATTGTTGGCTTTTAATGGAACAAAATATAATAAAATTAACAAAAAAGAAGTATATATATATATATATTTAAAAATATATGAAAATGACCTAACGTATCTTGTAAAATTATGTATTTATAAAAATAATAAAGCTTATCTTATTTTGTGTACGACTTGTGTCCTATTTTCTATTACGTTTGGACATTGTTTTCCCGATGCCGAACATGTTTTTCCTCTTCCGTTTTTATATCGTCAATAATTTAATCCTATCCTCCGTTCTATGGAATCGTTGATCAAACTGTCAATAATACGGTAGTAAATACGCTCCATTATGCTGACAATACAGTGATATTGGCGAATACTGTTGCAGACACTGATCGATTGCATTGTCCAATCGAGTTTCAACTCAGATTTAAATATGAACAAGGAAAAAGTGCAAATAATGAATGCACGCAGACAGATACATGGACGTCCACCTAACACAGGAACTGCCGGTAATGGAATGCAAATAGACTGGGTTCGATGCAACCAACAGTTAACTACATATTTTTCTATCAGATTTATACGTTTTGTTAACAATAGTATTATAGAAGTAATTTTATTTAAATATTCTATCAGAATTTCGGAGATACGTAGTTTTCTAATAAGATGAATGCTGGTATAAAAAAGATATTGCATCAATATGTTTTAATAATTTTCAAGTATAAAAATATATACGCTGAAACGTATATAAAAATACGGTAAGTGTAACAAATATTTACTTTCTAAACTAATACGTAGTAAAAATAAACTGGTACAAATAAGAACTAGGTTAGAAGAATATATGGTTAACGCATACATTTTTTTTATAGGCATTTTTTACTTTAAATTTACTTGTATTTATAGAAGGAAAAAGTAATTCAATTGAACATCATAAAAATAGTTGATATAATATAATCAGGTGACATATTTGATTACGAATGTAAATGTATTTAGTTTTGAATTTATTTTCTTATAAGTGATTTAACAGCAATTTCTTGGCAATTTCCTAATCGGGTAAAACGGAGCCAGCAGATGCAACGCTCAATTTATTTCCCAGCATAATTATGCACAGATTGAGTTTCAGGTGCAAGCAACTAATATTTAATTTGTAATTAATTTCATTAAGGATCCAGATGATTACAACCAGAAATTTCTAATTAAAACATTCGCCGACGAGAAAATATCGATCTGAGTAACAAATAAGATTATTTTCTGTAAATTCTCGTTGCTCTCAAACGAGTATTTAGAAAAGAAAAGAGAAATGAGATTAAATTCGTTTTATTATTAACTTATGTGGAAGTCTTCAGTTTCAAACGTTTTCATAAAATCAATGCAAAAGATTTATTGAATGTATTTTAATTAATTAAATCGAGTTAAATTAAAATAATTAAAAAAATAAATGGAAAACGAAGACTGATATTTTTTGTCTGTAATTGAACATAATTTGCAGAGTTTTCTCATTACATTTAACAGATTTTAGATAAAATTCTAAAAACATCTATTTTTCTGATACATTATAAAGAAAGGAAAACTATAAATGCTAAAATTTTAAATAATTTTATAAAATAAGTCTTTGTGTTCAAAAAGTCACCAAAAGCAAAAGTCACCATCTCATAAAATATTTAAAAACTTTCACAGTATATATGCTATTTATTAATCTTGCGATAAGAAAATTTGGAATGTTCCACAAAATAACAACACGTTATTGTTGTTGAAATTCCTTTTACAATGGGATTTTTTTGCTGTTTGGAAACTACGTGGAATTTTCAGCAGAAATAATGTTACAAATGAGACATCAATTCGATTCTGGACAATGAGTTTCCTATAGTGGATATTTACTCGAAAACATTGCATAACATTTTTTAAATGGCAACAAACTAAAAATATAACTTTAGAAAGAAAACTATAAATAAACTAAATCTTGTTCTAATTTAACAAATTAGACTAGGCAATACACAGAATGTCTAGATAATCTTTAAAATAGCGAATAATAACAGTTTCTGTTGCTAATATATAAATCATTCTGCTGTAGTTCGGTTAAAGTAAATTTATCAAAGAAATTAAATCGATCGGCATGTGAACTATTCGGTTCGAATAAAAAATATATGTACGGAATTGGAGAAAGGGCATTTACATTCAACAAGTAGATGTTTTATCGACATCCATAAAACCGGCCTTATATTATATATATAGATCGGCAGAAGAGAGATTTTATCCGATATATAGGCTTTAACATTCGGAAAATAAAAGCGATAATATGGTAATGGCCATATGCTGCGATCGTTTGATTTATCTGCGATCTTTTATTGATATTTTTCAGCTTTTACAGAAATAACGCGCAATTTTTTTTTCAAAAGAAATAGAGATGTTTTGTGTTCACCGTCACAACGAATCGACCTCCAAGAAAAAAAAAATAAAGTATGGACGGAAAGTGGAAGAGTAGGAGAATGAGAGAAAAAAAGGGAGGCCTCTTTATTCCAGAATATTTATTTTCTGTCAAGTGTATCCGGAAATCCCACTTCCTGGATCTGCACTACAAAACTTTTGTATTACTGACTGGAAAACATTCGTCTCTATACAAGGGTTCTCTCATTGGGGAAAAAATAGAGAGAACAGAAAAGAAAGTAGAAGGACCAATCAATCTCAATAGAAACGCAAAATAATATTGAAATTCTTCAATATCTTATTGTATTTATTAATAAACTTATGAAATTAATTAATTTATTTACTATTTCAAAAAGAAAACTTAAATCAGTGATAAATATTTATATAATTTTTAATAATTATGATTAATTATAGAAAGAAAATAAGTTTCTTGTATAATTTTGAAATTATTATTTTATTGTGTCACAACTGCATTAAACAAATCCATGAAACATTCATTAGTTGATGAAATTGAATCAACAATTTTAGATACAATTTTAACATTAACATTTGACCTTAATTTTCTTTGCTATATTATGAATTTCATAATAATACATGCAATCACATAAATCTCGAAAAAAAAAGTATATGCAAGATATGTAAATTTGAATAGTTTGTTAATTATTATATAAAAACCTAATTAAAACTAAATCTTCTAACAAATTAGTCGTAATCTTTTAATTATTATGCATTATGCCCTGCGTTAGTGCAAAGATTAAAGATCCGCGCTGCGCTTTCGTCGCCGCCGTGAAAGCAAAGAAGTTATATAATATGTAAACCGAGAGCATTTCCAGATAAGCTCAAAGTTGCCTTAATTACATCCTTAATACTATACGGCGTGTAGCGTCTAACTCAATGAAAGTAAATTAATAAATTAATATCAAAAGATTTCCTGCGTAATTTTAAAGTTTACGTGCCTCAGCATACAAGAGGCATATTAATAAAGTTTTTGTGCTTCAACCATACAAAATGTAATCTTCTCAAAAGGGGGCAACAAAAATATTGTCGAAGAAGGAAATGTTCACAGCAGGCACATAACAAGTTCTCCTTTGGCACCCACTTAACTTTGATTCAATCCAAATTCCTAAAACTAAATAAATTATCAAGGAATTTTAATGATCATTCAAAGATTTAAAGAATTATGGTCCTTTGTCTGTTGTAGAAGCATTTATACCTAGACAATAAATGTTAATAATTTAATGGCCATACAATTTAACATAACTTCAATATAAAAAAGTATCAACACAAAATAAAAGCGATCTTGCTCTTTCTTATCAAAATACTTGCAAATTATCAACAGCAATTTATAAAGAAAAGATTAACAAATATTATTGAAAATTAAGTCAAATCAAATTAATCATAAACCAACACGTTTCTATACATGATTTATATAGATGAGGACCAAAGTCCAATGTACATGTTCTTAACAATATCAAAATACTCCAATTACACAATTATATTAAATTACATATGCATATTATATTACCGACCAATGTCCAGTAGCAATAAGTATTGAACTTATTTAGTTGATAATTTGTACTTTTGGTTTTACAAAATAATGATCAATTTTTTATTCAATTTGATTGCAAATATATTTTTATTCCAATTTATTTCATTATTTGCTAAAATTAAAGAAAACATATTAAATAATTAATATTAATTAATAATTAAATTGTATTCGGTATATAAAATAAACAATATGCTTTATTCAATAACATTTATATGTAATCATTATAATTATTGTTGGTATTTAATTAATCGTTGTTTAATGTAGAACGGCCATAATAAAATTAATATAATAATGTATATTTACATTTTTCTTACAATTTATAATTTTATAATTTTTGATTAAATCACTTATTATGCAACTGTATTATGTCTTTAGTTATGTAAAATGTTTATTTGAAGAAAATCGTTAATAATCAAGGAAGTTATAATTGTAAGATAAAACAAAATTGTCATGTAATATGAATCTTCGGAAAGCAGCAATTATCTATCACGCAATAATAATTTAGAAACTGATAAAAGTTTTGTCATAGTATTACTAAAAATAAATATTACGAAATGTGTATTTATTTTGTTATGTGAATGTTAATTTTATTTACAAATTATGTGTGATACGTTCATCAAACGACAAACGTGCAACATTAGAAACAATTAAAAAAATGTGCTCAAACTATTTGCACTCACACTTTAAGCGTTGGAAGTTTAACAATGTCCTTGGGGCTTTTCCTTATTGCGATAAAAGTCACTTTGACAAATTCACAATGTTTCTTTTTTCAGTAATTTTTTCAAAATTACAAAAAAAATATATTCTGAAACCGAAAACACCTATCTTATAAATCAATTCTTCGACGATTCTAACCTAGTTCAACCCGATATTAGAACAACCTATGAATATTTCCTACATCTCTAGTTGTTTAGATTTTTAGATAATACAGTGGAACCTTGCTTAACGAGTTTAATTCGTTCTAAAATTTCCGGATTTTTACTCGTTTAGTGAAACACGTTTTCCCATATAAACTGATGAGTCCCTTGCCGGAAAAAAAAAGTATAACTTGATCTCGATTTTTAATAATTTTGCTTTTCATATCTATGGTTTCTTTTTATTTTTGGTTTTTTATTCGGAGACATGCAAGTGTTATTAAATTTTGCACACAAAAACACACAAATAACACAAATTTGGAAATTTTGTGATCATAAACAACACTAAGATGCAACTAGAATGACCACTAACACTAGGATCTGTTTACCAATTCACACACGGTGAAGTGAGTTTATATTTGTTTAGATTACTTGTATCAATTTTTACTTTATACTTTTAATATTTGTTTATATAAAAAGGCGTACATAGTGTGTTTATATATTATAATAATATTTGGACACAATACATTTGTTTTGCATTAATAGCAAACACAAACATATTTTTCTTACAATTAATTTTGCTCATTAAGCAAAATGCTCGTTATGCGAGTTGCTCTTTAAGCGAGGTTACACTGTATTACGTTTCTGGAATGTATAGTATGGAAAATACAATAGTATTGATATCTCGTGAATTTTATTTAGGAACATCATTCAAGGCTACAATTGATAACTGTTTAGCGTCCTAGTGAATTCAGTTCGCGTTCAGCAGCACAACGCGTTACATCGGAAATAGTAATGCCAAAAATAAAAATGTGGTCCACGTTAATAGTGTTTCTAGTTCTTTGCTCGTTCAAAGTAGAGTGCTACAATGTTCTCGGGATTTTTCCGCATTTCGGCAAAAGCCATTTCGACATCTTCGCACCGGTGATGAAAGGTTTAGCCGAAAAAGGCCACGATGTAACCGTGCTCAGTTACTTCCCTCAAAAATCACCAATGAAAAACTACAAAGATTACACTCTGAAATTGAACAATAGTGCTTTATCAATGGGAGATATGATTGCGTTTGATCAATTGCCTGGCATACGTATGCAAAGATATCTCGAACCTTACATTCTTGGAATATTCGGTAAAGAAGCTTGCGAATTCGCTTTATTTTCAACACCGGTCCAACAAATTCTGGATAGCAAAAAGAAATTCGATGTGATCATTGCAGAAGCATTCAACACGGATTGTTTCCTTGGCTTAGCTCACAAACTAAAGGCACCTATCATGCAAATCAGTTCTTCGACGATTCTAACCTGGTTCAATCCGAGATTCGGACAACCTATGAATCCTTCGTACATCTCTAGTTGCTTCATGGGATTTTCAGATAAAATGACGTTTCTGGAACGCTTGGAGAATACAATAGTTGTTGGACTTCACACGATGTACTACAATTTGTACCTGTTGCCCAAATATAATTCTGCGGCTAAGAAACGTTTTGGGAAAGATCTACCATCTTTAAAAAAAATTGGTAACAATGTTAGCATGATCATGATCAACTCGCATTGGTCAATAAGCAGACCGAAGCCCTTGTCACCAGCATTTATTGAAATCAGCGGAGTTCATATGCCAAAACTGAAAAAACTTCCACTGGTGAGTTATTTCTATTAACGTATAATATGTAAAAAAAAAATACATTATTTTTCCATTCGGAAAATATGATTATTTGTTATTATAGTATGCCTTCTAATCAGTTTGATGTCGTAATTCCACACAAGAATACCGTTGATAAGCAAATCAATAAAAATATTTTTTTGGCTACAAGGTTAAGTAAAAATTTAGTATAAAAATAATTGAGATTAAACAAATAATGGTATTAAATATTAATATATATTTAAACAATGACTAATCTGTTAATCCAGAAAATCTTATACTCAGATTTGTTACATTTAAGATTTATTTGTTTATTGCTTACATAAATATTGTGATTATCATAGCTGTTTATGTATTTAATTTATTGCATGCACTGCATTCGAAAAAGATACAATTATTTATGCAATATAATAAAATATTATTATTTTCATAATATGTTATGAAATACATATATGAATTACATATAATAATGTCGCAAAGTTGCGTGTGAGATTTGCAAATAAATATTTGATTTCTTATCGGGAATTTTATTTTTACTTCTG
>NW_017096476.1:316262-339522 GCF_001412225.1 Nicrophorus vespilloides
ACGGCTGTTTATGTGAACGAACTGTACGAGCCGTTAAATGACCTTGCATGCATTACATCATTTTGAAGATATCTGTAGTTGTGTATACTATAGAAACAAGTTTACGTATTCCAAGGTTACTCTATCCGATTGTGTGGCAATGTGCAACTCAGCTTCAGTTTGGTTAGGAAACTCGACGATTTACGATGAAGCGATCGATTATAGCGTGTTTTTGTTTATTTCTTATAAGCCTTGTGGACAGTTACAAAATCTTGGGGCTATTTCCTTACCCCGGGAAGAGCCATTACGATGTGTTCCATCCTATAATGGAGGAGTTGGCGCGGAAAGGTCACGAAGTAACAATATTAACGCATTTCCCGCCGAAAAAGGCGAAACCCGGCTTCAGTTACGTGAGTTTAGAAGCTTCCAGCAATAAAACCAAGGATGTGGTGGACCTGTCGAGCATTCCCAATCTGAGGATTGTTAAATACGCGACGCCATTCGTGTTAAGTTCAATTGGTTGGGAGACGTGCAGAAATTTAAGACACCCGAACGTTAAGAAGCTTCTAGAATCAGATGCAAAATTTGATTTGATTTTGGTGGAACAATTCGATTCGGATTGCTTCTTGGGTTTTGCGCACCATTACAAAGTCCCATTTATTGGTCTAACTTCGCACATTCTGATGCCCTGGACGGCGGCGCGGATTGCCATTATTGATAATCCATCCTATATTCCGAACCATTTCATGGACTTTTCCGATCGGATGGGTTTTGTCGAGAGGGTGGAAAACACCGTCGCCTACATTTGCTGCACCGTCATCAATCACTTGTTCATTCAAATACCGAGCAATCGAGTGTCCCGTGAAATTTTTGGAGACGATGTGCCAAGTTCCTCCGAAATTGCGGCCAACATCAGCTTAATTTTGGCGAATACTCACTACACTTTAAACAGGCCAAGGCCATTACCACCAAGTTATATTGATATAGGAGGAGTGCATATCGGACCTACCAAAAATATCCCAAAGGTAAAAAGTAAAGTATCTTATCTAATCTAAACTCACGAATATAAGCAAAGGCCACCTTATATAACGCAGTCATTCGATATGTTTCTCGTCGTGTTGTTATTAATAGCAAGCGCGGATTCTTACAGGATTCTTGGCTTGTTTCCCTACGTCGGTAAAAGTCATTTTAAAGTTTTTCAACCCGCACTCGAAGCGCTTGCACTCAAAGGTCACGATGTTCACGTTGTCAGTTACTTTCCTTCAAACAACAACATTGAAACCTACCACGACGTACAGCTACTCGATATGAATAATTCTTCGGAACATACGATCAGATTTGATGTGGATTATACCACAAGATTAGTGAAATATTTAACTCCCGTCGAATTCGGGGAAATGTCGATAGAAATATGCAGTAACCTGAATAACCCTGACGTTCTAAAATTGAAGGATATGCAATTCGACGTTGTCCTGGTGGAACTTTTCAATACGGATTGTTTTTTGGGTTTGGTGCATCAACTGAAAGCCCCGTTTATCGGGGTCGCTTCGCACGTTTTAATGCCGTTCACTAATAAAATTATTGGAAACGTCGATAATCCCTCGTACATTCCGAATCAATTCATGCATTTCTCCGACAAAATGAGTTTTCTGGAGCGTTTAGAAAACACTTTTGTTTATTTACTTTCTCATGTTTTGCATTACATCTACGTAGAACAGCCTGATAACGAAATAATTCGTCAACATTTTGGAAATGACATGCCTTACGTTGGAGAATTAGCCAAGAATGTTAGTTTAATACTTGTCAACTCACATTTCACTTTAAATTTACCGAGACCTTTGGTGCCTGGAATAATAGAAATTAGCGGAATGCACATTGGTCAACCAAAAAAACCACCAATGGTAAGAATAAACTATTTAATAATTAATATTGTAATAAGTGCAGAAAACACTACACTTGAACTAAACCACTTTTTTTTACTATATTTTTTTTAAGAAAATATCTATTTAATTAAATAATTAACATATCAATTATTATTACAATTCTTAATTAGCTAGGTATGTAACATATTTTAATTAAATTAATTGGAAAACAGCATTACTATATATGCAGCTAATTAAATTAAAACTAAATACAAATATGGCAATGCACATGAATTAAATAGATTTCAAGATTTATTGATTTTCTTTCTAGCGCGCATTCACGAAGACAATAAATATCACTTACGTAAGTTCTTGCGCAAAACGTGCAGCATTTCCAGTTGGAAACTGTGACATGATTGAAATAAATTAATGGATTTCAAACCTTCATTGCTATCTCCAACTTTTTTTTCTAGTGTTAGTTTAAGGTAAATGCGCTAAATTAGATAATATAGATTCTATGTAGATTTAAACATTTATCTAAAAGTGTATTTAAACTAGATTAAAATGAAGTACTTATGATATATACATTAAGTATATAAGTTCTATTGAGAAAAAAAATCATTATTGCAGTTATTTTTTAGAAAGGATGTTTAGAATGTTACTCATTTTTATTCGAAGGTTGTTACAATTTTTTCCCACTAACATTAATTTAAATAAAATTAATTAATAAAAAAAAACATATACAAAACCGCAGACTTTCTGCCAAAATTGTCAATATCTATTGAAAGGTAAGTAGTAAATAGCTTAATTATTTTATATTGTTATGATTGTAAAAAAATGTAATGCATTTATGGAAATTAAATAATATTTCATATAATATTGAAGGTAGTAGTTCATACTAAATATAGTATTTGATTTAGAGTAGTATTTTAGGGCAGGAATCATTGAAATATATTGGGGTCTATCCTAATCTCGAAAGGGAATAGAAAAAAAAAACATATGGAATTCCCCTTAACCCGAATATTTTGTATCAAAGCCGTAGATAATCTAGTAAAGCCACTACTCGTAAATTTCTATATACACACAGTTCTTTCTAAAGTTGAAACGTATCGTGTGTCTCGCATTTTTATCTTTAAATAATACACACACCAATTGCATGGGGTACCGTGTCACTTCGTTGTTACGTAACGTCGCCTTCTCTGCGGGTATAAATGCAATATCCGTAAAGATTGTAACTTTAGTCGTTCCACTGAAAGGCAAGCTGAGAGAGCCTGAGCATTTGTGCAGGCGGAGAAGGAGGTTACAATCCAGAACTTTTGGTGTTATTGTTCGCCGCTGTAAAAGGTGTTAAGTTCTGTCTCCTGTTGCACGCAAACAGATTTCAACGCTTTCCGAAATCAAGCTTAGAGCTAAACTAACGTTGGCCAATTACACGTAACGTCGTTGAATGGAAGCAGCATCCTTTATTTTTTCGTTGAATTACTTAGAATTGGAAAAGCAGGAAAAAAAAATAAAGGATATGAAGGTTGGAATTGTATTTTTGTTGTTCGCCGCGGTCTGCGAATCGTACAGGATCCTATGTATATTTCCGCACCAGATGAAAAGCCATTTCGACGTGTTCGAGCCGCTTTTAAAGGAACTAAGTGCAAGGGGGCACGATCTAACAGTTATTAGCCATTTCCCGCAAAAACGGAAAATCTCTCGGTATACGGATATAAGCTTAAAAGGTAGCGCGGATATACTTGTCGAGGCGGTTTCCTTAAATCAAATCAACCCGTCTCGGATAGACAAATATTTAACGTCGCGTTTCATAACGCGTTTTGCAAACATCGTGTGCCAGAAGGGCTTATCTCTTCCAGCAGTGAGAAACTTACATCAGGATGGATGCAAATTCGATCTGGTCATTGCCGAATTCTTCAGCAGCAATTGCTTCCTGTCCTTGCTGAACCAATGCCGCGTTCCATTAATTGCGACCAGCTCATGCGAATTACTGCCGTGGATTAATGACTTCTTTGCGAATCCAGATAATCCCTCCTATATCCCTATAGTTTTTATGGATTACTATAAGATGGGATTTATCGAGAGGCTTGAGAACGCCTTTCTCTATATGGCAAACAAAGTGCTCTATGAATACTTCAGCGTCTGGGACGCGAACAGCGCGGCCAAGGCTAATTTCAACGTGCAGAACGTCGAGAGATTTGCCTTTAATGCGAGTTTGATGTTGGTCAATTCCTACTTCGCATTGAATAGAGCTAGGCCCTTTGTACCTTCCATTATTGAAGTCGGCGGCATTCACCTGCAAGAACCTAAACAACTTCCTTTGGTATGTTTTAATATCGATTCCAATGTACACAAGCATTCACTGCTTTCAAATAGTTTGAATACATTCATATATTAATATCGCAATAATCACAAAACTAATGCCCATCATATCACAGATAGTTTCATATTTGAATACGTATTTTAACGTTGCAAACAATTATAATTTATTCATCAGAAGTATTTCGCTAAACTAAATAAATACAGATTAATGATTTAAAAGTTATTAACTTAAATTCTACAGAACTACTACTTCCGAAAATGACCTCTATTTCATTTTTTTGTGAGAAAAATATTACAATGGATATAAATACAGAGAATAGTAATTGTTCCTCGAAACATACAATCTTGATGTAATATCATAATGAGAAATCCTGTTTTGTATAAATATAGATTTGTACATTGTGATTGCATAATTTATTAGAAGAATAGACATACAATTATAATATGAAAAACGTAATTTTCGAAACTTCTGCCGACAATACCGTTTTGCAAGAGTAATAACGTGATTTCTATTGTAAACTACTGTTTTTATGCAAGTCAATGACTCAAGGAAATATGCATCTCACGGTAGATTTCTTTATAATACTTAAACCTCAATAGTTGGCCTTTTCTGGATACACGATTTCAAAAAAACAACAATTATTACTAGTGATGTAGCATACATACCGAATATCTTTTTTTTTTATTGAAATGCGATCAGTTAAACAGATTATATTTCCTAGAAGAAAATTACTTCATTGTTTATTTTGAGAATAATATAAATATACATAAGCATTTCATGTTTTTCTGAAGATTATGTAATGATGATTCTTGTTTTTAAATGCTGATTTTTATGCTCGTTTTATTTTGGTTTAAGTATTATGCATGCAAGTATTTTTCAAGGTGAAGGTCAGATTTCAATGATTGCTTAAATATGAATTACGGTAAAAAATAAATAAAATGAAGATAATTTTTGTAATTTATTATCTCGAATATAAACAAAGTCAATTATCTAAAGATAATTAGTATTGGAGTGAAAATGTCTTCGCATGTAAAAATGTAATTTCGCGAAAAGCGGGCGTGAATTAGAAGTGACAAGTAATAAATGCGATTGTGAATTTGAATGAGAATTCAGCTGAATATGGCGAAATTAAGTTAGGTCCGCAGATGGCAAAAGAGTGACGTCTCCTGACAGCTGTTGCGTCGGCTGCTGGAAAAATTCTTTCTACGTGTCACTCGCAGTAATGCAGGAAATGTAATTTTTAATTTGATTGTCCTCGCACCGGCTCCGAACGAAAATTTCAACCGAAGATTATGTAAATCGTCACGGATCCTTTTATTACATAATACTATATATTTTTATTATATTTCTCTCTCCATTCACATCGTTCCAGGTTGTACACGCACCCAGGGAATCGATGAAATTAAAAACAGTTTGTAATGGCTTGCATACATTCCACACGGGGTGGGTAAATGAAACGTGAAAATGCAAAGTACTCGAAATCCATTAACGAGCGCAAAATGAAACAATGGACGCGAATGATTAATAGAAATCGCGACTCGAACAACTGCAAAAAAGAAAACGTAGAAAAAAAAATAGGGCGAAACAAAATAGCAATTGAATGCAGGAGGTTTTTGAAAAACACGAGCCGGTGTTCCCGGTTTCACGTACTTGCTCAAAGGGACGATTCCATGCGAACAATTTAATAAACAGCCTGGGCACGTAAATTGATTGCAAATTTAATTAATGATCCGGCAGACAATAAAGAACCTAATCGACAATTGCCAATTATTAATTTCGTCCAAGATATCATTAATTATCCTTTGTGTATTGCTGTTTTCAATTCGCCTAGTTCGCAACAAAACGAAAATTAATTTCATATTCAGGTAACAAACTCCATACAAACTTACAAAATTTTACTTAATTTTAGCCTTAATTTGTAGTAAATTTTTATATGTTTGATCGCAGTATTTTATTGCTCTTTACAATAATCTGATCTTTCCAGGATATTCTTAATTATTTGATCATTATCTATTATTAATTTATCTATATACATTCTTAGTGATGAGCAAGTATCTTTCAAGATATAAATAGATAAATTTTGAAAAATAGACAATTGTGACTTTTTTACTTTGGCCCTTTATCTACTCTAAACACACAAATTGTGACTTATTTTTTGTTTGTGAAAATATGAATAAACATCGATTAATATTTGTAATTATGTATTCAATTTCATGGTTGTTATAATACATTTAATTAGTATTATATGATAAATCAATAAAAGATAAAATTAACTCCTAATTAAATATGTTTATGCATTTAGAATACATAATAATTGACGTATTTTGTAAATATGTGAATTGCTCTATATTTAATATAATCCATTTATTATCTAAGTCGTTTAATAAATATGTATAAAGTTATTCCTAATAATATAACAATTCCCCTATTATTATTTACATTAAAAAAAACTTGATATATTCCATTTCAATTACGTAGCCGAACGCAAGTTGAATGCCAATCAAAATTTATTATTAATTTCCTAATGCCTATTTGTAGTTGGGGAAAACCGCCTATATGTAAATAATTAAATAATTCCATTAAATTCGTAAAGGAAAAACCATTATTATTATTCTATCTTTGATCGATATTGACATGTCTCTTTACAAACTATGACCAGCAAGAATTTCTATATTCATAATAAATAGTTAATTAATTAATATGAAAACAAGTTATTAAAGAAATTTACTAAGTTAAGTTTGATATGTTATTAGAGTTATTAATTAATTAATTAATTAAAAAATTGAGTAATTTCAATAATTTTATTGATGATGTAATAGTAAAAAAGTTAATATAAAAGGTAATGGATAGTAATATTTGAGTTCGAGTATATTGAAGTTCAGAAAATGTGTATATTTTGAATTGCGAAATTATTGGAAACAGTTACTTTAATTACAAAAGTTGTGTTTGAGTTGCAGAATAAATAGGTTTTGTGTTCAGGCGCTGACGGTATGTTTTCACGTAACAGTCCGACATTGTTCAAATCGATAATTTAATAAACGAATCTCGGGTTTGAATTGGAAACTTCGTTTTATTTTAAAAGTATATATGTGTGTGTGTGTTCACAATTTCCGTAAAACACAGATATTAATAGCAAATGTATTTTTCCTGACAGAATATCGAGAAATGGATAAACGAATCCAAGGATGGGGTGATCTATTTTAGCATGGGTTCAATGATCAAAGGGCATACATTTCCAGAGCACAAGAAGCAGGCGTTCCTGAGGGCTTTTGGTCGTCTCAAGCAGCGAGTCCTGTGGAAATGGGAAAACGACACGATGCCTGGAAAACCTGACAACGTAATGATCCAAAAGTGGATGCCGCAGTTTGACATCTTGTGTGAGTTTAAAAAGGATTCATCCTCCGTCGCACCAACCATCCCCTCATGTCTCTGTCCGTATCCCTATCCGGCCCTGACAAACACATACCCTCATCCCCCCAAACCGTCCTCGAGCTTTCTATAAATACAAACCAATTTTCGACTCGATCTAATCCCATCAATTTTCATTTTTCCACGCTCGCGTACCACGAGCACTCGAGCCTTCATTGTGCTCCGATTTCGTATTAATTACATTTCTATTAATGAGGAAATATGCAAACACTTCAAACAACAATCAAATTTAATTATGCCGCAATATTGCCGGTAAAGAGATGTTCGGTATGCCGACCGTATGCGCGCCTGTAGATCACAACATATTTCGAATACGCCACCAACCGCAATATTTAAAATAGTTCAGCCGCACCACCCCCAAAACCCCTCGATCGACCACATAGCTTTTTATCATCAAAGCATAACAAAACGTAAAAAAACAAGCAGACGACAACTCTTTCAAATGTTGTATATTTTTTTAACTCGACATAAAATGTTATTCTGTTCATTTACATAAAACAAAAATTAGTTGGATAACAATAATAATAATCAAGTATTTTAACATTATTTTTTTCAAATCTATTACTTATTTACTAAACTTGAATATTTTTTGTATTTTGTAACTTATATAAGTGGTTTTAATACGAATTAAAAGTAAATTAGTCCAATAATAATATTGGCGTATTTTTATTTCGAATATTTTAAAAATATAATTTCATTTCATTTATTTAAATATAGTTATATTTTATATTAAGTTTTGTAATGGTTGGCATTTTTTTTTTAGTAAACTTTATTGGTTCTATTATTTTTGTTAAGAGATATATTTATTTTATTCATATATAAACCAATCGACAAATTAACACGAACATTAGGGCATTCTAATTTTTATGTACTTAATAGTAATTATAAATAATAATCTTTAATACTAAAATAAATAATAACTCGGCGACAGCGGAAATGTCAACAATGTTTGTAATTAAATAATTCGTGGACGTTCCTTTACAGTGTGGGCGACGTTTGATATTTGTTTGTTAGATTATTTAAGAACTTGTAGCGTATTTGCAGAGGGAACTTGATAAGTTATTTCAGAGAGGTCGACCAATGCGAGGTTTCTGAAAATTGTACACTTTCAGCGGAGAAGTGCAATCAAATTACGCAAGTCATGTAGTGAAAAGTTGGCCGTGGTGGGTAGAGGAGGAGAGGCAAAGAAAAATAAATATTTACAGGAGTAAATTACGTTTTCCCAACTAAGGCTTAATTAATAATAATCCAATAAGAGCTCGGCGCGTATTTTTCATTTCGGGGCTTTATTCAAATTTGTGTGGAGAGGCTTTCTGAATGAAAACACGCATTGTACGACGGGGGACAAGAAATTATAGTGCCGAGGGGATCACCCCGCATATAATATAATAACAAAAGCCCTCCCCCCTCTGTATTATGTAATCTTATGTAGTGTTAGTACGTATATATGCACGCACAGTAGACTATTATGCGGTCTCTGGTAATATTTAAATAATAAAATCCTTTAGCATGTTACGTGCTCCTTGGGGGGAAACTTTCTAAAACATTATCTCCGCTTCACTGAAAGGTTTTACCGAACCAAATTAATGCCCGTTTTATACTATTTAAGCTCGGTGGAAGAAACGACGAAAAAAAAAACAATGAGAACACGAATATATTGTATTATATAAATGTTAAAGCCCAACATGAATTTATTACTGCAAATTATAAATAAAAATTGCTGACAACGTAAATCCCTTTATTATATATATCTTTCATACGTATACTTTTTGATATGAACATAATATATTATAAGAAATCGCACATGAAAAAACAAACACGAAAACAAAACTTATCTTCAATATTACCACCTCATTTTTCAAATAAGCAACTAAATTATCCAGATATTTTTTTTATAACATAATCCTTTATGATTATTTTACTTTATATGAGAAAAATATATAGCGTGCATCATTTTGCTTGGAAATACATTTTAAATACAAAATTAAAAATACATATTTTTAAAGTAAACATAAACTACACATAAAAATAATATGTACAACGTTTCTGTTAAAATAGACCATAAGACAAACTTTGGATTATGTAAAAATGCGAACATTTGCAACTATATTTTTTATAACAAATTTACTTACAACACATTTTTTTTAAAATTTAGTTTGCATCATTCTCTACCAAAATAATGTATACTTAATAATCTGTATAGAATAACCAAAATGATCATCTGTTGTATCTGATTAATTTATTTTATTTCTATATTGCAACGCATAATGCATACGTTTCTTGCGTTACAAGGAAATGAATTATAAACAAGAATGAGTAATGGTAAGGTTCCATGCGTGCGACTGTATTCTTTTATAATAGTCTTGATGATCAATAATTCATTGATTATTGTCGTATTCAATTTATTTCATTTCCATTGCGTTGACACATTGTTCGCATGATTGATTCTAATTTGTTACGTTGCGGAATAGGTAACGAACGCGATGAAAATTGTTATCACGCATCGCTGGATAGTAAAAAAAATTATATGAACATGAAACGAACCGTATACATTTATCTAGAAACAACGTTTATCACAAACGCAAACAAACAAACATGAATGACAAATAATGCGAAAGGAACAATTGCGCAACAAACAACAATCAAATTTGATTCATGTCTTTTTTTCCTCTACGGGCATTGTTTCATCGACAGATTTAATTCGCAACAACATTTATACTTTCATTCACATACATTTGAGATAGAGTTTGTTTTCAAAATATTTATTATTATATAAGACAATTCAAAATTATCCAACATCTATTTCATATTCATATTCGAAGTGATTATTTACAAAAATATACTTATTATACTCTATACTTTTTACTATATTGATTTTATACATGGTAAAGTTACGTATAAAATGTATGTCAATAAAATTAACTCATAATTTTCACATTTTAGTGATTTTCTTGGAAACTGTATTAGATTGAATAGATTCCAAATGCATATGATAGCAAGGAAATGTACATTACTGTGGTTTCGCACATTTGGCTGTAATGCATAGAAAAGATATTAAAAAATATAATTATGTGTTTTATAGACTAACTTTCTGATAAGTTGAGGAGATAATCATTTCCGTCAATATTCCGGATTGTTTGAAACCGGACTAATGTAGGAAACAAACTGTACAAAAAGTAACTTGAAACTATAAAGAAATAATTTTGAGTACTTAATTTTATAAAATTTAATAGGTTTTGAAACCGGATTTATTGAAATCGTTCTATGCGGAAATAGTTTTAATCATAACATTTCTAATAAAAAATATTCATTCAAAGTTAAAAAAGAAAATTCAATGGACGAACGAAATGTAAAAATGTAGAGGACAAAATAATGTTTGGATTTTCATAAATAATTGTAACAAATTAATCAGCAGCGTTTCCTTCTGGTATTTCGTTAATAGAACTAATTATTTAATTTGCGAGAGTTTTCGGGTTGGTGATAAACGGGAGCCGCTGGAATCTCACGCTTCTACAATATAAATAATTGCAGCCTCCGCCTCATTTTATTTTACTTTTTTTTTTAATTTCAACCCTCCACGCGTCTGCTTCTGCCTTCAGTTATTTCTTTTTTGCTTCCCTTTCTTTGCTTTCGCTCGCTGGGCGGCGGAATTTTTAATTAGTCGAAATAAGAAGTGAGAGAAATGTTATAAAAGAGGCGAAATAATTCACGTGGAAATGCAATTGCACAAACTAAGAAAATCTTGGTTTTCTCTCTTGATACGGATTAGGGAGTATGCGGATGGTCATCTAGATTTTGGTTAGCACTTGATTTGCGATACGTTGCTATTAATAATCCGTCCGTTCTGCACTTGGGACGACGGTGCTCGATTTATAGATCAATTGGTTGATCGTCCAAATGGCTAACATTGCATACCGATTAATTCGGGCCTATTAATAACAAGATCTTTGGAATTCGGAAACCGATATCAAACGTAAGCATATAAATTTCGTTACGTAAACTACAACTTAAAATCAATATCATCATGAATCTGAATACTAAAATTCAATTTTTTCAAAGTCTTGCAACAGGTGCGTGTATGAAAACAATATTTGGTCTACAGTTTATTCTTACAAGAAAACTAAAACCGCAATTAGAAAAACTTGGTTACTGAAACAAAATTAAGTGCTAAATCATCAGCAATAAAATGGAAAAGGCAGTGATAATTACTTATTCCATATCTTCTCATATGATTTACACATTATGACTTGATTATCGTAATAATTATACTTTTTTTTACACATTTTTTGAGTGTATTGAATTATAAGTATGTGTGATTATTGAACTGTACTAAACAACAAATGTGTGTGCGGTAAATAATAAATTGTGTAAAACATAAATATAAAAATTGATGAATATATTTAATTATGTATATTATTGGCAAAACTGTTGTATATGAAATATTTAAACGTGAATGCGTTATTGATTTTGAAAAATTGTTTCATTTTTCGGAGTTCCGATTCGGTTTGTACCATAAATATGTAATAAGTTCGAAATGGAAAATGTTTTTGATATGAACGGAGTTAAATTGAACACACAAAAAATAGTCGTCTATTGATTAGAATACTAATATTAAATATATATTTTCTTTATGCTTTTAGGTCATCCAAATGTGAAGGGCTTTGTGTCGCACGGAGGCCTCTTGGGCACAACTGAAGCAGTCCATTGTGGTGTTCCAGTGGTCGTAATGCCCCAATTTGGGGACCAGCACACGAATGCCAGAGCTTTGGAAGCTGGCGGTGGCGGAATTGTCCTTGACTTCCACAATATCGAAGAAGATACGGTTTACAGAGCCCTGAAAACCATCCTCGACCCCGAGTAAGTTCACCCCGACGCTATCTTTCCCACACACAAACACACACGATATATAGTACACCCATTGGGGGATTACCGAACTATTTCGAAAACCCTTCGACACGATAAGAAATTGAGTGCAACGTTGATAAGGAGTTTTTTTTTGCTCGTCGTTGCTTACACCCTCCACTTGACCTTCGCGATTTGAGTTACGCGCGCTAATGAGATACTTGTTAAACTTAATATTATTCAAGCATCGAATTGGGGTGTGCAAGAGAGAAGAAGGGTGGTATTCAGTTTATGGTAGAACACACGGCAGTTATTCTTAAACTGCGAACACACATGCGATGTTATTTTAAACGATATTAAATTACAAACGGGCGATGTTACCGAGTTAATGTTCTAAAAACAATTACGGTATCGTTATTTGCCTTCAATTATGGCAACTTCTTGCCTAGCTAATTAAAAATCAATACCTGAATTATTATTATTTATGTCCGGACTGAAAGCACAAAATAAAATCCGCATTAATTTAAATCCAATTTAAATTATTCCGTCCGTTAGCGGGACGCGATTAAGCTCCATTTTATTTGTATAAAGAGTTTTAATTAAAATCACGGCTCATGCGTACTTTGCACAAAGCGATGAAAGCAAAAAAAATATTGTACAAGCTGCACATATGAAAATTATTATTACAAAGCCGCTTACGAGAATTCCATTGAAACATGAAAGAAAACATATTTTTACGTCGCGTTGTACAAAATAAAATAACATAGCCTGAGGTATAAACGGTTTTTTGTTTTAGGTTTAACAAGAAGGCGAAACAATTGTCGGAAAGATTTAGAGATAGACCCATGCCACCATTGGAGACTGCAATTTATTGGATCGAATATGTTGCCAGGCATAAGGGAGCGGACCATATGAGAACTGCGGCCGTTAATATGCCATTTTACCAGTACCTTCTTTTGGATGTCATAGCATTCTTGATCTTGGCGTTGGCTTTCACGATATTTATCGTTTACCATACCATTAGAATTACTTGTGGCATGTGCTGTAAGAAAACACAAAAAGTCAAGAAATCTTAAGACATTTTGTTTCTTTTTTTTTATCTTTGTTGATTATTAATAAAAAAACATGTTAATTATTAATTTAAAAAAAAATTGTAATTAGTATGAGAAAAATTGTTAAAAATTCAAAAAATTTTAATTTATAAATAAATATTAATTTTCAGACAAAACAGTTTATATATTTTATTTATTCCATTAGTCAAAAGTTAAAAAAAATTAGTTTATCAGTTATTTCGCGTTGAATTTGTTAGATTATAGTAATCTGAAGCAATAATTACAAAATTGAATCATCATTTCATAATCATATATTGAAAATATAACAAAAAACAATTGTCAAAGTTTCACTTCCTAATCAAAATAAATTATTAGAGGCAAATTATTAGTTCAATAGTATTTTGGTTTACAGAACTAATTTAGAACTAATTACAGAACTAAGTTTTTAATTATTAGTATAAATTAAAAGACTAAATAATAATAAAATGTATAGAATTAGATAAATAAGTAACAAATATTTTTCAATATAACTTCTTTTACGTCAGTTTCATTAATCTCCAAGACTAGTTTTATTTTACAAATTTTCACATCTCCGCGACAATCTTAATGCGATAAATATGATTTCATCATTTGAGAGACAGAGATAATATCCAGACTTATTTCTTATAATAAATACAAATAGGAATTTAGAAAATAAATTGCATAACTTATTTTGTTCTTTTTCCGAAGACATGAGAAAGAATGAACAATCTTGAAAAGTGTTATAGTTATAAAAACTATTAAATTAGAACAACATTAAAATCTTAATTAGTTTTAGAAGGATTCAACATATTTTATATAATTATTATATAATTATTTTAAAATATATCGTTTATTTAATAAAAATACGAACATGTCCAGTAGACCAAAAACATAACAAATTGATAAAGCGTATTTCACCGCAAGCTTGTCAACTACATATAATTCGACACTGCATTTAGGTGATTGATTATATATATAAATAAATTACACCCCGAAGTTGATTTTAGTAAACAATCAATTGATTGATTTCCTCTACCGCACACACACACACACACATGAGTTCATACGCGTGCAGTAATTAAATTAATTTTGATTGATTAAATTCGCCGCTGCGAACATTTTCAATTTAATTTGTATAATTTTGTAAGTTAAGCACAAAATTCACCCAGTTTTGAAAGTTGAGGAAGAGATTGTGCTTGTTTAAACCCTCCCTTCCTCATCCCGCCAAAACTTAATTATGCAATGCACAGCGACTTGCATTAAAATGCCTCCAAGTTTGCCACTCCTCTATTAAAAGTTTACTTCTTTATTACTTTCAGTCCACACTCTTCCACTCTTATTTTTTTTATTATTATTTTAATACCACCAAACCTTCAAACAAAAATAAAATCGATCTTCAAGATCGAGTGACACTTAATTCTTTCTTAATGAAAATTATTCGACAAGTTTAAAAAGCTTTCATCATAATCAAATTTTTGTTTTTTTAACACAAAATCTCCAGTAAAAAGCGCGCATTATTTTGTCATTTAAAAACAAATTAATGTTCAAATAATTAACTATGTAAAAAGTATTCAATGTTATATTCAAAGAGACTTAAATCAACAATTAGTAAAATATACATTATAGATTTTTTGTTAAGTCATAGCTTAAAACTTTCTATCTCGAAAGGATTATTGGGCATTATTGATGGATGAGATTTTACGTGAGCATTGACGAATGTAATTAATTAGTATTGTATTAATAATTGAATGTTTAATTACAATGAAAATATGAATATAAAATGTAATATACTCAACCTCAAAAGGTTGAGTGTTCGTATTATATTCGAGATTGTGTGGTATCATTGGTAAACGTGAATCATTAAATTAGTATTATTAATTCAATGCTTAATGACAATGTAATTGTGAACATAAAATGTACGAGAGAGAAAAAAAAATATGAAAGCAGATTAACAATTAATAAGTGATTAGTGAAATGCTGTAACGGTGTTACGGGCATTGAACAATAATTTATGTGAACGACAATAATAAATTGGATAGCATTTGTATTATCTGTGCATAAATATAAAATAGATTTCATTATAAAATCGGTATTGCTGTTTGTATGTTAATAAACATAATCGATACGCAATTAGTGGGGTGTTGAGTTCGGCCGCAGGATTTAGCCGAAGCCAATATCAGCTAATCCCTTTGTCATTTCACGGAAGGCCGGCAAATATATAATATGAAATTATAGTGTATATCTTATATGTGTGTGCTACACCACCCCCGTCCGCGTTGCGTTGCATTGCATTTCCGTCCTCCAAAACCTCCCCCACACACCAACTCCCAGCTGACGCTAAGCCCATTTTGTGTTCATTTAGTTCAATCACGGTGCTGGAACTTTATGCCCTAGAGATATTAGTTTGGCATGTACTATATACACTTTTTCCAGAGTGAAAAATGGTGTTGGAAATAACTCCGGATACCGATAGTGAAAATATCCCTCCCGGTTACAAAATGTTACTTCTCTGAAAACATTATATATTTTTATTAGGGAGTCGCCGCAGCAACGCGTAGCATGAAAAAAAAATATATAGAGGATCGAAACAACTTTTTAATTAATCGCTAACTTTAAATTAGCGACATTGCGGCCGTATACACTAACATTATATATTCCCTGCAGTGCACTCATTCTAAATTAATTAAAACTAAATATGTTTAATAACACTTTTTTTTCTGTTTCAATTCATAAATTTCAGACTTCGCACTTGTTTTTATTCCCAACTTTCATTCTAAAAACTTTATAGTTACTCGAAATTAATTATTAAATTCACATTCAGTATCTAAAACTATTAATTTATGTAAAGGTAAGTATTTCATACTGTTCAAAATTATTTGTTAGTAATATATCTAAAGGTTAGCAAAAGTTTTGTATAAAGACAAGTATGTTACAATAATTTTAAATCAATATAATATTATAAAATTAAAGGCTGAAAAACCAATGGTAAACAGCAGTTGACGTTTTATTTTGTATTTTTATTGTTGCAATAAATATTATTATTGTTGAGTAAGTTTTAGATCAATTGTGTCTAACCTTTAGTTTTCCTAGGCCACGTGAGAAGAAGACAAGTTTTTTTTTGAGCCATTCATAAAATATATCAACACTAACGTCAGGCTATAAGCAAAAAACATGTATTTTTAGTCGAAATCTCATAAATTTTACGATTTTTCATTAATTTTTAATTATTATTCCAGCTTTATGGTTGCAAAATAATATAAAATATGGTAATTCATTAATCAATAAATAAGTTAGAAAAGTAATTACAGCTAAAAAATAAAATAAAAGGGTTCATTACAATTGCGAACTAATTTAAAACTCATTAAAATATATTTAAAACTTTGTAATTGATAAAAGTTATTTAAACAAAAAATCTGCATTCCAATGGTAAAAATCTCCTCAGAGTTAGAAATTGTTACTTGTTGAAAATATTATATTATATACACAAAACCATACTCAAATATATAATTAAAAAGTTTTTAATTAATTGTGAACTTTGGATAACCAGATAAATTTCATCTAAAACTGTGAACTTTTCGCGACGTGTCGAATTGTAATTGTGTGTGGAGAGAACTTGAAGAGCGTACAGTTTATAACAAACATTTGTTGAATAAATTCAATGCATATATGAATGATTCCATAAATCCGTTGAAACCATACAGTTTTGCAATGCTCGCAAAACAAAACGAAGTAAAACAATAGACGAGACTAGACCAAACTTTATTCATTAGTTGCTTCTATAGTTTCAAGTTCTAATTTTATTT
Organism: Nicrophorus vespilloides; assembly: GCF_001412225.1. Classification (NCBI taxonomy): domain Eukaryota; kingdom Metazoa; phylum Arthropoda; class Insecta; order Coleoptera; family Silphidae; genus Nicrophorus; species Nicrophorus vespilloides. The sequence continues at coordinate 333,574 of NW_017096476.1, forward strand.
TGCACGTATTCGTTTTGGAATAGCAGAATTATTCCCAATTATTACGGAGATTTTATGCAAACTTTTGCGCAAATATAAACCGGTCTTTATCTGCGGTTTTGGTCGGCAGATTATTCTGCCGAAGTCCGCAATTCGCAAAACGGTAATAATCACGATACACCGACGGAATTAATTCTGAACGAAATCCAACAGCAAAGCTGAAGCCAATGTACCAACTAATTAGTTTATGTTCTATGTTAATCGCTACTCATTCAGTGGAATCGTACGGTTTCAACTTGATGCATTAACATTATTTTAAACTCAAATATTTATAATTACTACTCAAAATGCATTTGAAATATTTAGAATTTAATATCATCAATGTCATTGATATTGTTAAATATTCTATTTTTCTTGTATATTTCAATATATATTGAAATATTGAAAAAAAAATTATTATACTTTACAGTATAATTTCTTTAGAATCATCAATTATTTAATTTATGAGAGTTTCATGACTTAAAATGGAAAGAAGAAGAAAAAATACATGATACTGATACACATATAAGTCTAATATTATTCCTATATGTAAAATCTTAAAATGATAGTAAAAAATCTGCAAATAAAATAATCCAATTAATGAGAAATAAGTTAAATTGAGTGATAATTTACAGATGTTCTTCTAAAAATGTGTACATTAATAGTATAACATTAAAATGTTCGAACTGTTAAGTAACAAATTTACACATTGTTTTCTTTGTGCTTTTGATATTGGCAAAAGCAGAAGAATGTAATAAATATCATATCGAGATTCGAATCAAAGAATTGTATTCATCAAAAATTCAATAGCAGGAAACGTTTTCATCTACGAGCGCAGCAAAAATACAAAGAGAGCAACGTCGTCCAATTGATAAACTAAATACAAGCTTTCTTTGCAAGGATTTAATCAAAAGTGCTATATCTCTATATAATAATGAAAATGGTGGAATCATAGAAACGCGTATATCTGCGAAGGCGTTTGATGTGTGCAAATAAAAATAAAATATTTTCCAATACGTTTTGTACAGTGGGCATGAATGGGCACAAGAATGGGATTTGAGCAAACTGAATAATATAACTCTTTTAATAAACAAGTTTATCTTTGTGTGAAGCTCAACGAGATAACCTTTTAAATGGTGAATGGGTCGGCCTGGAAGGCCGGAAGCTATTCACGGGCTTTTCCCCGGCCTTATCGGGACTCTCGCACACTCTCACCCATACACACACACACCCTCAAGCCCATACACATCTCTCTGCATGTACATATATACATACACATACTCACGCTCTTCCTATCTTGTTTATGTCGCCGCTGCCGTCGTTGCCGCCACCCCACCACCACGCCTTTGCTTGCGTCCCGCTGCCAAATTCCCGCAGGAATCTGTCGGGATTGCTCAGGACTCAGGTTTGACCTCTGCTCGCTGTCACCTTCAATATCACTCCAGCATTTTTACACACCGCCACCACACCAAACTGTCAATAAATTTCGACGACCTTAGGAACACTTGGGAAATACATTCTCATCGATATCTAACTGCTTTCAAAAATGTTACTTCCACGGGATATATTTTGTCTACTTTTCCTTCGACGACGACGATGTTGATGAAGAAGAAGAAAAAGGAAAGAAAAACTGCAGACGCACGGACGTTGATTGCTTTCATCCAATTTATCGGAGCATGGGCTTCGATAGAGAGAATCATTAACAAGCAGCTGCAATTGATTAATTGACATTACATGTGTCACATTACATTTGGTCCAAAGCTTTTATGATGTACATAAACCAATTTAATGTAACTTTTACCGTTTCATTCAACAAATTACAAAATCATATAATTAAACTTATTATGCACATATTTGTATAATTAGTTAATAAAACAAAACATCTTAAATAATCCAAATATTCATAAAAAAAACGCTATTTACAAAATAATCAATAATATTATCCTATATAGTTTGTAGTAATTAATAATAAATACTATTAATACTGCCAAGCAAATCACTAAATCTACATTAAATTACTTTTACGTTTTCTATTTATATAGTTAATATTTAATATATTGTAGTAGTAATGTATATAAAAAAAAGTCAATTTACAAAAAAAAAATAATTATAAAATACCATTAAATTTGCATTTGTATCCAGAAGTAGTTAATAAAATAAATTATTATAAATATAACATAAGTTCCTATTTACAGTAATTTTCAAGCAACCAGAATTTTACTTAAACCATATTACATAATATATTAAAAATATTAATTGATGATTATAAGATTATATCTTAATTCATTATAAAAAAAAAACTACAAAACTGTTTTTATTAAGAATTAGAAGCATATCAAAATACATCTAGTTTCTATTTGTAGCATATAATCAATAAAGAATGAATTATAAAAAGGTCAAAATTCCTTAAGATTGTATAGATATGCCATTACAATTACGTATTTGATTACGAGTTTTAGTGATGAAAGTCTACATGTTTATAAAAAAAACTTATGAATATATGTGATATAGGCAACCCAATGTACACTAAACTATACACATTTTATTTAATACTTTAAAACTAATTTAATAATAAGAACTAATTTGCACCTCTTATGTTATCATTTCAATATCAATTTATATCCTAATTATTATAAAGTAAACATCATTAACGTATTTCTAAAATACCAATAATATCAATTTATATAGTTAGCAGTGGTTGATGAATTAATTATAACGTGTTTCCGTTAACTTAGATTTATTTATAATATTTTAATTATTCAATACTTAAACTATATAAACTTACATTAATTTCCTAAATTTTTAAGCTGTTATTTACCAGTGAAAGTAATACAAGAATTACAGAAAATCACATTTTTTTTTGTGATGGAACAAATCGAAGAGAAGCAGATGAAAAATATATTGCTCAAGGGTGTAGCGGATGGTGGCTGACCCAAAACAAACTCCATTAGCGGGAACGTAAAGAAGTTTCGAAAAGGGATCAAAAAAACAACGTATTGACAAACACTTCGGAATGGCTTTGATGCTGCACTCATTTTCGCATAAATATTTATATTTCATTTGCTGCAATGAAGTTTTCTCCTTTAAGAAATTCCAAGAAATAAAAGTTTATTTCCTCAGAATTCAAATAAAAAACATATATAAATTTCGTATGGAATTTCCTTTTTCCATTATTTTTTTTTTCTTAAGGAGACGTGCGATTTCAAAAAGACACTTGAGGAACAAAAAGAGGAAAAATCAGAAAATAATGGGAAGACTTTCTCAAATTGACTTCATTTATGCAACACACATATTGTATATGGAATCGCATATTTATTTTGGGGGAAATCATCAGCATCCGTTCTGGCGTGTACGTGGAATTACATAATTGTCAGTTATGCAAATTATCTCCTTGTTGCCAATTCTGTTCATTTCAGCATGTAGTATTAATTGTAGACTATTCATTTTGCAGGTAGATAGTGTGCACAGATATCGGCACCTATTGCTAGCACTATATAATAATATTAATTGATGGCAATCACTGCTAAATCAATGCTAACATAATCTGAGGCAGTATTGGATTGCTTAATTGGAAATGGTAACAATAGTTCCAGTTATTCCACAATAGGACGCGAGTATTAATTGCTAATTACGGCATTATTAATAAGAACTCATTGGTTGACTAATAATGTTTTGTTTGCTTTTGATAAATATGACACAGCTCTAACAAGAAACAATATCAAGCTCAATTTGTTTACCTAATTATTGAATCTGCACAACTAAATGTTTTTTTTCTCTTTATATAGTTTTTTTATGTCGTGTAATTTTATTCACAATCTGTTCATCAATGTGAACATTGAGTAAATTTAAGATCGCGGTTGATATTAGGTAGATAATCTTTCCCGGTGGATAGTTACCATTATGATGATTTTTAATTTGTAAGTTGGCTGTCGTCTTATAGGTTAACTTCAGTAGTATATTGATGCTCTTCGATTCCACTATTTCATTTCACTGTGAATCTGCTGCTATCCTTAACACTGTCATTATCCATCGACTTGGCGGAATGTCCATATGCTGAACCTCATTCATTCACTGTCCATCTGTGATGAACGATGCTTGCCCTATTGCTGCAAGCTCACAAAGGGCCTGACTTGACCAGGATTTGAACCTGCGCTCACTAGCTTGTGGATAGGGCGACTTAATCATTCGGCTATTAGTTGCCCTCTTTATATAGTCAAGTCTCTTTTTGTGCAGTCCTCGATTGGTCTGGTTTCAAACAGTCCGGAATATTAGCAATTACTTTAAATATTTATTGGGCAAAATGACTTTTGTCGATTGCTCCTTGAAAAGATCTACGCAAATTGTCTAATTATCAATAATTATTATTAATATAGTTTTGACAAATAATGAAATACTTTATTTATAACTTTCATTTGAAAACAAAATATACTTCTAATTTTAAGTTACATATCGAAAATTACAAAGACCAACTGCTACAAAGAGCTATTGACCATAGGTAATTCTGCCCTAATACCTTTTCCCCAAATTCAGCAATCTACCCAGAAGAACAACAAGCTGCAGTACTGGCATTGTACAGGAGGCAACTAAAGGATTGGTCCAGCAAACAACCACACAGAGTTTACACACATTTTAGAAACGGTTTGGCAAATGTTATTTGAGTCTTCGTTGATGTATTAGTTGATGCTAGATGGTTTGGGTAGACTTCCAGTGTCTGATCTCTTCTTTTTTAGCATGAAGCATTTATGATCAACCTTAATCTCTTCGATTGGTACCTATGTGACAAATATGTATTGGTTTCAATGATGTAATTTCATCTTATATTTTCACTTGGAACTGCCTCAGACGGGCGATAACATCTGTATATCTAAGTATACGTTGGGAGGATAATTTAATTTTTATTAAATGAATAAATCTATTTAAAAATATAATAATTCCAAGTATTTACTATAAATTGCAGGAAAATCTATTTATTATTTTCAGTTTTTCAGTTTACTAATTGTTTATTTTATTAAATACTAATAAATGTATATTTCCAACTGTAATTAATCCTTTGTGCGAACGCTGCACATATTTTCATCACTTTTTTTTTTTAAATTTAAATATATTTTTAATTAAACAAAAGGAAACATTTGAACCTAGTTTGACGCATAATTGATAATAAAGTTATATAAAACCAAATGGATTTAATTAAAATTCCCAAACCCAGAGACTGCACATGAGACAATAGTAGACAAAATTTCACTTGCTTGAAACTATCTACAATTTTCGCTGATAAATTAATTTTTATTTTAAATAAATTTAAAAATAATTTCACTACCAAAATTCCAGTACTCGTTGAGAAATTAATATGAAAATGAATATGTACATATTACAATGTACTAGACCTACAAATAATTGAAGGTTCATATGAATATATTTGAACAGAACGTTTGTGAAGTACGTCCACTTGAAATTCACATCGAGTGAACATTTGTATTTTCTGCGTTTAGTTTTAATACCTTTATTAATGTTTTCTGCATACACACTTCATAAATCATAATTCTAAAAAATATGTATTATAATAATAGCATAAACAAATAAAACATATTTATTTTAAACTATATATTGTATATACGAAAATATGTTTCATCGGTAAAACAGTTAAATTGAAATTTTTATATCTTGCGTCGCCTCTGGAGTTTGCAAGGCCATACAAAAACGCGTGGAATCCAGTGCAACGATATATATATATATATATTATTTCCAAACAAATATTTTAATAAATTCTTTGTACAATTTGTTGGACGGGGAATGTTTCATTACTGAATGAATAAAAAAATGCTGCAAATTGCCTTTACCGTGTATATTTAATTGTTAATTTAAATGTTTTCATGCCGATGAAATATATGTGTTTTTATTTTATCAAATTAAATACAGTAGGCACTGTTTTCT
>NW_017096477.1:0-7004 GCF_001412225.1 Nicrophorus vespilloides
ACTTTGTTAATTTACTATCTTCATTCTGATCGAATCATATGTCAAAGTATTGACAGATATTTGGAAACCATATGTTTTGTGTCACCGAATTTAATAACTTAAATTTACACTTACGTAGATAACGAATCTTAACAATTCGTGTACGTTTTAATTGATAAAACATTGCTAATTGTAATGTTAACCTTCGTTTTCATGGGAAAGTGAAATAATAGAAAAAAATTGATTAGTTCGATAAAGTTGGCAATAAAATCAACATGTTGCCAAACTTCGTTTTTAATTGCAATTAGAACATAATTTCGATCGATCAAATTAGATTGTAATACTAAAGTAAAGAAAAGGTAAACAAAACTGCAGGCCTCAGGGTGTTTGATCTCTTCTCTTAGGTGGTTTCCCCTCTTCTATCTGTGCGCACTATTTTTACGCACTCTAAATTACGTAACTCTAGTAGCAATTGTTTCATCCATTTGTTTTTTTTTTGCTAAAACGTCAAATGTTTGACAGATTCTTATAAGGTTAGGTTTTCTAATCACATGTTTTGTGTCATATAATTGAACGAATTTCTTACTTCTTTCTTACGAAATCATCAGTTGTTTTGGACAGATTTTACTTATTTACATCATTACTATGAACTAATTATTTAATCAATACAAAACTTTATTATCGTAAACATTACATCAGATATTTTGACTCATCAGCTGTTTTTGACATAATTTTGTTAATTTATTATCTTCATTTTGATCGAATCATATGTCAAAGTATTGACAGATATTATGAAACCATATGTTTTGTGTCAGCAAATTTGATAACTTTGATAAAACATTGCTAATTGTAATTTTAACCTTCGTTTTCATGGGAAAGTGAAATAATAGAAAAAAATTGATTAGTTCCATAAAGTTGGCAATAAAATCAACGTGTTGCCAAACTTCATTTATCGTTTTTAATTGCAATTAGAATTAGATTGTTTACGTAATACTAAAGTAAAGAAAAGGTAAACAAAACTGCAGGCCTCAGGGTGTTTGATCTCTTCTCTTAGGTGATTTCCCCTCTTCTATCTGTGCGCACTATTTTTACGCACTCTAAATTACGTAATTCTAGTAGCAATTGTTTCATCCATTTGTTTTTTTTTATTTCTAAAACGTCAAATGTTTGACAGATTCTTGTAAGGTTAAGTTTTCTAATCACATGTTTTGTGTCATATACAATTGACGTGTCAGATTTTTGACAATCACCATTGAACGAATTTCTTACTTCTTTCTTACGAAATCATCAGCTGTTTTTGACAGATTTTACTTATTTACATCATTACTATGAACTAATTATTTAATCAATACAAAACTTTATTATAATAAACATTACATCAGATATTTGGACAGTTGTCTTTCATCAGCTGTTTTTGACATAATTTTGTTAATTTACTATCTTCATTTTGATCGAATCATATGTCAACAGATATTTTAAAACCATATGTTTTGTGTCAGCGAATTTAATAACTTAAATTTACACTTACGAAGATAACGAATCTTAACAATTCGTGTACGTTTTAATTGATAAAACATTGCTAATTGTAATTTTAACCTTCGTTTTCATGGGAAAGTGAAATAATAAAAAAAAAATTGATTAGTACCACAAAGTTGGCAATAAAATCAACATGTTGCCAAACTTCATTTATCGTTTTTAATTGCAATTAGAACATAATTTCGATCGATCGAATTAGATTGTTTACGTAATACTAAAGTAAAGAAAAGGTAAACAAAACTGCAGGCCTCAGGGTGTTTGATCTCTTCTCTTAGGTGGTTTCCCCTCTTCTATCTGCGCATTATTTTTACGCACTCTAAATTACGTAATTCTAGTAGCAATTGTTTCATCCATTTGTTTTTTTTTCTTTCCAAAACGTCAAATGTTTGACAGATTCTTGTAAGGTTAGGTTTTCTAATCACATGTTTTGTGTCATATACAATTGACGTGAAAACGTATGTTTTGTGTCAGATTTTTGACAATCACCATTCAATGAATTTCTTACTTCTTTCTTACGAAATCATCAGCTGTTTTGGACAGATTTTACTTATTTACATCATCACTATGAACTAATTATTTAATCAATACAAAACTTTATTATCGTAAACATTACATCAGATATTTTGACAGTTATCTCTCATCAGCTGTTTTTGACATAACTTTGTTAATTTACTATCTTCATTCTGATCGAATCATATGTCAACAGATATTTTGAAACCATATGTTTTGTGTCAGCGAATTTAATAACTTAAATTTACACTTACGAAGATAACGAATCTTAACAACTCGTGTACGTTTTAATTGATAAAACATTGCTAATTGTAATGTTAACCTTCGTTTTCATGGGAAAGTGAAATAATAAAAAATAAATTGATTAATTCGATAAAGTTGGCAATAAAATCAACATGTTGCCAAACTTCGTTTATCGTTTTTAATTGCAATTAGAACATAATTTCGATCGATCAAATTAGATTGTTTACGTAATAGTTGTAAAGAAAAGGTAAACAAAACTGCAGGCCTCAGGGTGTTTGACCCACATCGAGCACAGGTGTGTGTTGTGTTGTCGATGTATCAAAAGATAACAAACGAGAGTTGTATGTTTTTTTTTTGTTTCTTACTTCTCTTCTTTCTTCGTGCAAAGAAAAAAATAAAAAATAAACGGCTTCTTCAGGTGGAGATAAGCTCGCACAGATCCGATCCGGCTGAATCGGCGCATTTCGAACATACAGAACCGTATGCAGGTGATATCGCTGAGTTTGTCGCGCGCGCTCGCTGTAATTTGACACTGCGGATTGCAGCTGATCGCGACGCGAGCACGTTCCACCGACTTCTTCTGTTTTCGTTCTTCTTTTGTTGCTTTTATTATGTTTTTTTTCCTTTCCAAGAAACGAACCTTGACTTACACAGCCGACGCGATAATCCGCACACCTTACATACGATGACAGCTCGTACGGTGACGCCCTCTAGTCACGCTCCACGCACTAATTTCGCTAATTATTCAAATATCTAACGAACCGTTCATTTTATCAAAAAAAATTATTAAGATTTTCTATTCCCAGCACACATTTACATATAATGACATCTATTGATTTAAAAAAAAAACTAATTTCACAAAATTATCTTTGATTTTTATAACAAATTAATAGTTTTTTTTTGCGAAAAAATCACATTTCTATAGATACCAAATTTTTATTTCTCAATAATTATTATAAATAAATTTAAATTTTATGTAAAGAAACAAAAAATAAAAGAAATGTACACATTGTTTTTTTTATCAATTCGGAATCTTTACATCTCTCAATTGATAGATTCTGTTGTTTCAGACATCTATTGATTTTCAAAAAAAAAAAAATAGATTCTGTTGTTTCAGACATCAAAAAAAAAAACTAATTTCACCAAAGAATGTATAGTTTTTTTGCGAAAAAAATCACATTTCTATAGATATCAAATCGTTATTTCTCAATAATTATTATAAATAAATTTTGTGTAAACAAAAAAAAAAGAAATGTACGCATTTTTTGTTTATCAATTCGGAATCTTTACATCTCTCAATTGATAGATTTTGTTGTTTCCAACGAGAAACATATATATATATATATAATAACATAATTATCGCCATGGTAACACTATGGCAGTTGCTATGAATGAGTGTTTTGTTTCTCAAATAAACACATTTTTTTATATAATGTGCGTGTAGTGGGCGGGATGCAAATTGGACGTATGCAGGCAACCGACGCGACACTAATTAGGACTAATTAAGCCTCTCTAGATTGAGCGCTTCTCTTCGCAAGAAAAAACAAAACAACAAAATTGAGGTTAAAAGAAGTTTAAAAAAAAAATGACTATCGACCCTGCGAAAGTAGATTTTTTCTCTTTTGTTCAGCGAAATGTGCAGGTACACGACACGACAAAGGAGAGTGCACGAATTGGGTGGGTGGGTTTTTTTTTTTAAAGATTATCTCGCTGAATCTTCTGCGCTTTTTTTTCTTTACCTTTCTGTGCAGGAACATCCGGTGCATATTAGGCTGCGTCGGCATATTAATCTTGTTCACGACCATCTTGGGTGGCGCTTCTTCTTTTTTTTTCCGCTTCTTCTTCTCTCTCTATCAGCAAAAACAACAAAAAACAACTGTCGCGACGCCTTTGGAAACAAACGAAACCATGCACAACATGCCCACTAGATCCACCCCGGAAAATCTCTTAATCGAAAAAACAAAAAACTATCTTTAAAATTGAACTAAATGTTCGTTCGTGATTCGTTCAAATACTCTTTGTTTTTTTTTTTGTTTTCTGTCTCTATTCAAATGTTTTATATAAGACATAAGCACACTTTCGAACCGTTAAACTTGACTTAACTAAGTTGACTAACAGGACTCGACCGCTCGAACCTCATATATACCGAAACGCTGCTGCTGCTGCTGAGCCCGTCCCAATCCCACCACCACCACCGCCACTCTTCACGTCACCTCACCAAGCCGCACCAACTTCGAAAACGAAAAAAAAAAAAAGACGACTACGACGACGTTCTTCTCTTTAAATACACCGCACTCTTCGCATGTCCGTACACTCACTCACACACACGAAATACCCGGAATGCGGACCCAAAAAGAAACAAAAACAAACGACGAATCCGCACTCTTATATATTATACAACAATCTTCGTTTTTCTTCTTCAACCATTTTTTTTTTCTGAGAATCTAGTAGATCGGTTCGAGTACCTTTTTTCTTTTTTCGGAAAATCGTTTCCATGGAAACTCTCAATACGAATTTCACCTTTAAAACGTATTAACAGATGATGATGATGATGATTACATCACTTCCGTCCGTCCGTCCGTCCATAGACTACTTAATTTTTCGAAAGCGTTTTCAGGAATTTCCAGTTAACAAATGATTTCATCCAAATTTTCACTCAATCAAGAATAGAAATTAAGAAAAATACAAATTTAGGCATTTAGATAAGTGTAGAAATTTCATAAAACCTCTTGAGATTGTAAAAGTAAGGGTTTTTCCTTTTTTCAAATCTTTGGTGGAGGGTTTTGCGGACAATTGGAAACACCTTTTTGAAAGCGAAGCAATAAAACGCGAAAATGTGTTTGCTTTTCATACATTTTTTGAACCGCAATAGAAAAAAAAGGAATGTTGTAAAACTTGAGGATCTTCTCTTTGATGGTTTTTTTTGGATAATCTTTGGGTGTTGTTAGATCTTCAAGTAGGTAAAAAAAAAATAATAATAATAATAAAACAAGATTATTTCATTTGTTTCAGTTTTGTATAAATTTGTTTTGTTAATCAATTGTTGTTTTTCTTGTTTCAATGTGGGTGGAGTTAATGATAGGCAATTGTTTTTTTTTTATTTGATATACGTCATTTGTCTGTTGCCAAAACATTTAAAAATAAAACAAAAAACGAACAATTTCTTTTGTTTTTAGTTATTCAATTGTTTTTAAGATGAGTTGAGATGGGACTGAAGACAATCGATTGTTTGAAATTTGTTTGTCAAATGTCATAATTAGAAAACAAAATCGTTGAGATTTTGCAATTGTTTATATTTTGTTTTTTTGATTAATTGTAGAAAAAAAAAAGAGAAACAAAAAACGAAACAAATGTATAAAAAAAACAAAATTGCAGACAAATTAAATCAATTAAACGAGTCGAGTCGTCTGGTTTTACGATCGAAAACCAAAACAAAAAAACACCTGAAATTGTAGAAACAAATGCTTGAAGAATTATGTCATATTTCGAGTCTCAAAGTGAAATAACAAATTTTTATTAATTTCTTGTATTTTTGTATTTATATAGAAAAAAGCGCACAAATCAATAATATTAATTGAAACAAAAAACAATTGCTTCAAAACATTATGTTATTTTGTTGTTTTTGTTAGACAATTCAATTATTTTTGTTTTGTTTTTAAACAAACTACAAACTGATATTGTTTTGTTTTTGTTGTTGTTGTTGTTAGATAATTCGACTATTATTGTTTTGTTTTTATCTAAAAAAAAACAAAATTTGATTTCATTTTTTTTTTAAATAATTCTTGATAAAACAATAGATGACGAAACAAAAATCGGTGTGATGCGATAACAATTGAAGCGCGTGAAAAAAATTTGAACATTCAATGGTGATTTGATTAATATGTGTTTATGATTTCAGCGCATAATTAAAACAAAAATAAAAATCCTTATATTTCATCCGATAATTTATTCGTGAAATGAAACGTTTCATTTACTTTTACAATTCTTTGAGCATTCCCATCGTATCGTCTTCTAAATTTTTTTTTTCCTACTTCTTCTCGCTCGCTCGAAGTGAAAATGTTACAAGGATGAGGATGAGAGAATCTAAATTAATAATTTTATATCTCGAAGATCGTTTTTGCTGTTGTTGTTACTTCAATGATAAAACAAGAAATGATTATTATCAGAGTTGCTTCAATGCATTTGTTTTCTCTATGGAGATAAATGAGAATCGAGAAACAACAGTTACAATTTGTCAAATTGTTATTTTTGCATTTGTTTTAGAATCATGGATGTCTAACACAAAATACGTCTAAAACAAAACATTGCGATTTACAATTGTCAAACTGAACACATTCAGGTTAATTTTGTCTCCATGGAAACCAAAAACAAACAAAGAAACGTTTCTTTTTTGTGGAAATTGATGATTGCTGCATTACATTTTTAATCCAGTTACCAAAAATTAAGAAACAAAAGATTGTATTTTCATTTATTTTTCGCTCAATTTGTCAAAGTTATTTCTATTGTAATTTTTGCATTTGTTTTTTATAATCATGGCTGCGAAACAAAAAATGTCTAAAACAAAACATTGCGAATTTTCAATTGTCAAACTGAACACATTCAGGTTAATTTCGTCTCGATGGAAACCAAAAATAAACAAACAAACGTTTCTTTTTTGTGGAAATTGATGATTACTGCATTACATTTTTAATCTAGTTACCAAAAATTAAGAAACAAAAGATTGTATTTTCATTTAT